>NC_056732.1:869451022-869608423 GCF_019279795.1 Protopterus annectens
TTTACCCATTGCTAAGAAGGTGTGTCTTCAGCTGAGTTTTTTCAAAATTGTCCAATCACATATAAGTGCAGGAAATGAGGCATATTTAAGCTCCATAGGTTGGAATACTTGCCATAACTGGTTGCAGCTCCCATCTGCAGGCAGCATGGCCGGTGCTGGAGAGGGCTCTCAATTTCAAGTGCAACATTGGGGCATTGAGGAGTCAAAAGTAATGGTTTGGCTCCTTGTCCATAATCATGAGGATAGACTCCTGCGGGGCCAGTACCAGGGCACCCAATACAAAGCGGAAGCCTGGAACCGTCTAGCTCATGAACTCATCAGTTCCACAGGCGTCCCTTGGACTGGTGAGCAGGTCAGACACCACCACGCAGACCTGAAGAGATGCAAGGAGGATCAACTGGACCAGTGGCTCCAGGAGGCCCGTGGGATGGAAAATGCCCCACTACTAAGTAGCCATGGAATTAAGTATGTAAGAATTACTATTCTAGTCTATACTATGGATAGGTATGTCTCAATATCACCTCATTTACTTCACAGCTGCAGGTGTCCATGCTGCGAAACAGCAAGCCTATGCAGATAGGCTGCTAAGGCTGCACCACCAGGTAGGTTAGTAATTATTCTGCATGTACTGTTATATAAAATAAATGAGAGAGCCTCTAGAAAAGTGTTAAAAGTCTTTAATAAAGGTATAATTCCTGGAGTGTGTCTGTGGCATTTTCTTTGATATGTTGTTGTACTCTTGCATTATAGAAATAGTACTGTGGATGAAGGGAGTGCCAGTAGGTTTTAAGCATATTTACAGTCTTCAACTGTTGGTTCATGCCCAGCATGTACAGGTTAATCTGGCACATGAGTAGCTTGGTATTGTGTTCCCCAGATATGTCAGTGTGCTGCCAGAAATGTAGGGAGCTGTTAACATATATCTGATAATTTCACCTGAACATATCTAGATAATTATAGGAAAGCAGAGCTGTCAGTGTACCATCTCAGCAGTAGTGTGTCTGAGCAACTCGCAAAATATGTAGCAGTAACATCTGCATCCCGGACAATTTGTATGTCAGATACAGCTTATGTATATAAAGATCTAGCAAAACCCATTACACAATTTAAGGACAATTGGGTAGTGTAATAATACATGTAGGGGACATATAATTGCAGTTAATAGGAATGTAGTGTAAACTAGAAGGATATATAAGTTGTTAATGGAGCTATCTTTTTCCACCCTACTGTATGTGCATAAAAAATGCAATTCCACACCTCAACAGGTATGTCTAATCTCAAAACATTTGTTGGGACATATGTCCTATTGGTTTATAAATATCTGCATTTATTTTGATGCATGTGCCCTGTTCAGATACCACAATATTGGTGGGCTGTTGCCATCAACTAAACCTGCATGCTGTTGTAATGTCCACTGTTGTTCTATATATGCATATGTTATGCATGCTGTTCAACTGTTGGAACTCTGGTGTGTTGGGTTAATGGGAATACTTCTGCATGCTGTTATAACTAATTGGGAATGCTGTTGACTGTTACTAACCCATATTTTCATTCAAGCCTCCAAAACATAGAACGTATGGGAAGGCTGGTCCCAGAAGACCCACCTGTCCCACCTCAGCTGACGATGGCACCTGGCACCAGCAGGTCCAGTACCCAGCCTGGGACCTCCCCCTCCATTGGCCCTGTGCCACCTTTGGGTGGAAGCGCTGCAGGGGATGGGGCTTGTCCCCCCCATGCAAGCATGGCCAGAGGAGGGCCACCTATCACTCTCCGAACGGTCCTGCTTGTGGTGCGTAGAGAGATCGAGCGTTCTGTCTCTGATCCTCTATGCCAGCTTGAGGCATGAGTGGCACGACTCATGGGTGAGCCTGCTCCTCCTACGCAGCCCCCAGCACAGCCACCCTCTGGGCTGTGAAGGTGCAGTGGTGACTGCCCATGGGTGGTGATCTCAGTTCTACTGTTGCCATCTGTGGGCTCATGGGCTTGCGATTTCCAAACATCCTTCCCCGTCAATAGTGTTCATCCACCACATGTGTCATATTCCATCCCTGTATGCGTCTTGTTTGTCTTGCCTGTTTACCACCCCAGCCTACCTCCCCAAATATACCTACTTCCCCTAACCCACATTCCAGTCTCACCTGAAAAAAAAGAAAAAAGGGCAATCTGCTCCCCAAAAAAATACACCACATACATAGCTGCCCATTTTACACACATGTCCGCTGGATGCATAAAATGTAATTTAATTGGCAGTACAGCATACTTTGTTGTCCTCACCCCTCTTTCAGGGGTGGAAGGTTTCATATTTCCCTCCAAATTTATTGCATATGCACAGCTGTTGCTGTTAAAGAAATGGGC
This sequence comes from Protopterus annectens, assembly GCF_019279795.1. Lineage (NCBI taxonomy): Eukaryota > Metazoa > Chordata > Ceratodontiformes > Protopteridae > Protopterus > Protopterus annectens. The sequence continues at coordinate 869,453,378 of NC_056732.1, forward strand.
AGCAATGGACCTTCCCTACACCCGTCCTGCACATCCCGAGCTGTTTTCCCTACTGTCTTTCCCTCTTTGTGCCTCGTTTTCACCACTTTCCTATCTCCCCATTTTCTTTTCTTTCAAAGAAATGAGATTGGGGGTTAGCAGGTGTGAACACTTTTAAGCAGTAGTTAGCGAGTTTGAGCAAGTGTGCGCTTGTGTGCGCTTAGCTAAACATTGCTAAGCATCACGCAAACCCAGGCAAACCCTCTCACAACTGCTTAAAAGTGCCTTAGTCACTCTGTATGTGAGAGCTCTTGTTCTGCTCAGCAGCAAAATAAAACAACTCTGTCAGTCACAAACCCGTGACCTTGTACACACCACACTGCATGAAGTACCACTAAGCCACAGTAGATATACAAGTTGGTGCTGAAATAAATATATCATGCATCAGAGTGAGTGAATGTAAAGGAAAAACAGGAATGTCATAACACACAACTTGTTCTGTGGATCTTTACCAGCAGTTGTTGTGGAATTGCATTACATGACTGTGATAAGAGAAGCAGCCATTCTAGCATGAAATAATGTTACAGCAGCACTTTACAACCCCCACACAGTATCATAGCAGGACAAACACTGGTATATTTGATTAGGGCAGAGGCCATACCTCCCAACTGTGCCTAATTTTCAGTGATGTTCCTGATTTTGAAACAAATTTTAGTTGTGTCCCTCTGAATCCCTCTGAAAAGTACTGACGGCCAGAAAGGTGGTGAATTACACTTAATGAATAATGAAAATAAGTAAGACTTAGACACTGCTTGTACCTCAGAAAAGGTGTATTAATCCATATGCTCTGGTTCTCAAAGTCTCAACTTAATGGCACTAATATTTTAAAGGTGCACCTCACTTTCCCTACTTTTCCCTGAGTTTGTTCAAATATGTACCTGAGTGTTTGAGAGGCCTAGCAGAGGCAGAAACACACAGGCATATCAGCTTTTCTGCTGTTACACACTGTGCTAATAGCTTTGGAAGGAGTTCCAGAAGCATACCCTTACGTAGGAGTACAACACTGAAATACCAAAGGATGTAGCCATGTACTGGTAGCAACGAACTGTAACAATGCCATTGTTCCAGTGCTGAAACGACCAGTGTGGTGCACAGACAAAGAATAACAGGCTAACCTCTGGCTACCATGTGGATAGGTCCACATTTGGGAGCTACGCAGACAGACCACTTGCCTTGATAAGCTAACAGGTACACAGCAACCCTTTAAGTCCAGCAAGATAAAATTCACACAATAATACATAATGCTCTCTGTACTTCTGCGCCCATACCCAAATGTAGAATATACCTGTGTGTTCAGGGTCTACCAAGGATGTAGGTAGGCATACTCAGTACTGAAATTTGTCCAGTTTTCTTGAGCAGCCTGTGCTAATGTCAACAGTAAAAAAGCACAAACTGTTCAGAAGTGAGTAAATTAATATTCACAGTATAGCAGTTCACAAACAATTCATGTGCCAAAGGAATACATCTCAATAACTAGTTTTGTATGGCAGTTAATTTTACAATTAGAAAAGAAAGTACATACTCCCATGTATCTTGGGTTAGCATTTTGAGGGGTGAGTACAATTCTATACTGACAAGTGTGTACTGGAAGCAGCAACATTCAGGTCTGAGTACAACATTTAAATCACTGGCTACACCCCTGGCTTCAGATATAAGAACTATACCAACCTTCTGCCTTAAACAACAATGTCCACAGCAAACAAGCATGATCCCCATCTTGGAAAGCTGAAAGGGCCACGCCTACCTGAGTTAGCAATTTGTAGCATTGGGTTGCTATGACAGTGATTACTGCAATTACCACACAGCAGGCTACATACAATTAGCAAATGGTGGCCACCAATTGGTGCAGAGACCATCACATGCACATGTGCAAATACCTATAAAAGCAGGCTGTAATTGCTGCCAACAAACTCAATCACTCTATTGCAGAGACTGACAGATAGAAAGACAGAAAGAGAGAGAGAGAGAGAGACAGTGAAAACCAAAAGGAAAAAGAAAAAGAAATAATACCAACGCATACAAAGGAAAGATATGTAACAGATATGTATTTACTGGCATGTAGTAGATGTTTTTGAAGAGTACTCTACATAATGTGAACCATTCATATGTGGCAGAAGTACGTATCTATGCACATATGTCCTGCTTAACTACTGCCATGGACAACTCAGTGTGTACCTGTGGGCAGTGGGACATAACTGTGAAATGTGTAGCTCAGCATTAAATGTCAAACATCTGATCCATGTTATCTGTGTTCTGTACAGTAGTGTGGCCAATGGCTGTTTGGGGGAATTAGCCCAAACATCTGTATAAACATGGGTGTGACAGAGTAACACATGCATGATAGGCATATTAAAGTGTAGCTTAGCATTGGCAACTGCTGTACCAGGCTAGTATGGTAATCTAGCATTTGGAGCTATATATACACCCCCTCTAATGTTACTGTGTGTTCACATGTGACACCTGTTCATGTTGCAGCAAGGCCCAACAGTTCAGCTGTGAGGTCCAGGGACTTACAACAGTGTGGACCTTGTGTGTGTATGGCACACACCTACAGAGAGATATATATGCGTCACATATATTAACATCTGTGTATGTGCATAGAGCAAGGGACATATTGCAACTGTTTGTGAAGGGTGGACATATATATGTTGGTGAAGGTTGTTATGTGCATATTTGTATGTAGGTTTTAGTGTGTGACAAACAAGACAGCATACAGTGCTGGTATATAACATGTGGTGGTTAAACATTGTGGGTGTTTTGTTCAGTTTGCAATGTTGCAGCCAGTGAGGCCTGCTAAAGCTACCGGGGCTGTGAACACTTTCAATGCATTTCTCACAAGACTGTGCGATATTATTACATTACTGTATACCTCACATCCTTTGTATAATTGATATTCCCACCATGAAAGGTGGACTGTATATGTGCCTATATGTATATGTACACCAATGGATATGTATATGTATATATATATATATATATATATATATATATATATATATATATATATATATATATATAAATATATATCCAGAGAGAGAGTGAGAGTCATATATACTCATACACACCCACATCTACTTATTGCAATGGATTCTATGTAAAGTTGACTGAGTGTGATGGTCAATGTGTTGGTGAATATGTCAAAGATGTGTATTTTTGGGATAGCTTAGTGGGACACTGTTTCTGTCATGGTATTATGGGTCCTTTCTTTGATCCCAGAAAAGACTGTGTATGCTGTTGCTAGGCAGATAAAGCACTATGGCATACAGTCTGATGTAGTCCCTTGGTGTTAACTGGGGTGTGTCATTGGAGGCTAAAGCACTACATGTATGCTTATTGATTGGTACTGATGTTGAATCCAAATCCTGTATGTACTGTAGTACTACTTGAAGCTCTGGGCCTAAACAGAAAAGTATGGTGTATGTCCACATTGCTTGGAACCACTGTTTTGTGTGGTCACTGTAGTCATCACAGATTACATTCCTCAAGCTTAAGGTTTTGTAAGTACTGATACACAGTACTTTATGGTACACACGTAAAGCTTATCTGGGTTGCCATACCTTTGTGTCTTGCAATTATGTCTGATGTGTGTGTGGGTATGCCTGTAACATGTCTGCTGTCATACGTGCGTTACAACATATAACTGCGTATCTAGCAACATTTATAGTCTACTACAGCAGTATGGCACCTATATTCACAATTGTGCACATATTTTGGCCACGGGTTTGCCATCAACAAGTTGTGTAGTATAATGGTAATACTGTAACTGGACCTTATAAACATTGCGATGGATGACATATTTCTTTATGCATTGGCTTGATCTATATCTGCTGTGGCTAGGTGGTGCATTGTGTTGCATACAGTGTGCCAGGTACTCTTGTATAGTCTTATATAGTGATTTTATTTTGTTGCTGTGCAGAACATGGTTTATTATATATAGCGTGCCAGGCACTTTCATGCAGTTGTGGGGTGAGCACTGATAAGTGGTAGTGAAAGTGTTTAATCTCAGTCAGCTAATAGGTTGTTATATATGGAAGTTCAGTGATATCTGTACTGTATAATGTTACATGTGCCATATGACTTGCTCATACATATCTTTTCAATATGTCTTCCAGGGATCATGGCACACTGTAGAAATCCTAGTTACAGTAGTGCTGAAGATGAGATTCTTACCAGCTATATGATTCAGCACTACAGCCTACTATTCTCCAGAACCAGCCAAGACCAGCAGGAGCATACTACAATGTGGCAAGATGTTGTCCGGAGGCTAAACGAAGTAGGTCTGCATAACCGGACATATGAGCAGGTACGCCACCACTGCAGTGATCTACTTAGACATGTCCATCAGCGTGCTTCTGATGAATGGAGACAACAGCTTGCAACAGGTGGTGGGGTTAACATCCATCCCCCCCTCACCAGAGTGGAGGAGCTGCTCCTGAGCCTGGTGGCACCTGCCCAACAAAAACAGCAGCAGACATTTAACATGATTGAAGTTGGAGCCACTCAGCAAGAACACATGGAACATGCAGGTAACATGGCATATCTGTAGACTACTGTTACCTGTATTGGTAGATCATGCATATGTGAGATGTGTACTGTGTAGTTAGAAGATGTGGAGCCTGTTGTTGTGCAATACTGATCATTTGGAACATAATCTGTAAGCCTGTGAATGTAAACTGTTCTACTGTAAGATTGCAAACCCACAGTAGCAAAGCCACAGTTGTCGCTTCTGACAAACTGTCTCATATCTATGTAGGTCCCTCTGGTGTGACAGCAAGGCAGCGGACAGATGCTGGTGAGTGTGTTCTACATTTATTATTGCAAATAAAAAGTGCATGTCATAGTTAAGGTGTAGGCCATGTACACATGTAACATGCCTACCCATAATGCATGCTGTGCATGTTTGCTGTGAGACCACGCACATCTCACTAATGTGATTAGCTGCCTCAAACACATGCAATACACAGACCATCTCAAACATATGTGGCTACATGGCTACACTGTATTGACCATTGGATAGGCAGAGTCGATACACAACATGCACATAAGATACACAACTGTGTCATACACAGAACATGTTAACATGCTACACATGAAGGATTCACAAACCCTCTGTAAAGTCACACTCCAGTATCCCAAATGTCATCCACACAGCACACATAATATACCTGAGGGGTAGAGGCCTATCATGGGGCAGTGAAACACTCTGCAACACACAACACATTCATGTTAGGGAATGCTCCTTATTGGCCTCCTTACAAACCCATGTAACAACTGGTTGTGAAATGGTGAATGCAGCCATGGTAGTTCAGTTCTGGTACAGCATGATAGGTGCTGGTTTGGGACACATTTGTAGCCTTGAGTGACCACATGATGCTTCATGATGATGGCTTACGGTACTACACCCCATCCAGTTATTGTAACCATAGTACTACATATAGCTTTCAGTGCTATACACCTCAATGTTGTGTGTGTGCAAACATATGCACCTGTAAACAATATGCATACCAATCACCATTTGCACAACTGACACATATATGTCTTGTGATGCTATTGAGTGGCTAGGTCATATGACACACATTGGGTATGTGTGATGTTTAAATTTGCAGTTGTGTTTTAGCATGCCATGTCATGGATGACACTGGCATGTCCACAATATGATCTACACTCACCATAACTCCTGTACATTGGGTATGTGGATCAATGGTATTCCATCACTTATACATGCACCACTTTTCTTGTGTGTATACACATCATGCATGAGCTAAAACTGTGCCCACAATTATTTGCTAAAGACACAGTGGCTCTAATCAAAACTGGATATCTATGTGAGACACAGCTACACATCTAGCCATGGTATATAGACCTGTGAGTGATGGTACACAGAACATTACAGAGTTTTGAATACTTGCACAGCAATGTTGTGTCTATGTATGCATTGCGTTCCAGGGGGAGGCCAATCACTGAACAACAAAACACATGCATCAAAGCCATGTATACTGTTAGTAACAAGGACTGTCTACACTTGCACTGCATGCTGTTGAGCAACACATGTCCTGCATGCTGACATGTGTGATATGACTGTTTTGCTTGTGATACTATACCCCACCATCAACTGCTATTGAGTATGTTCTGAGATTGCTGGTGGTGTGTGTGTGTGTGTGTGTGTGTGTGTGTGTGTGTGTGTGTGTGTGTGTGTGTGTGTGTGTGTGTGTGTGTCTGTGTGTGTGTCTGTCTGCTTTAGTGAGGAGTGTATTTGTGTGTGTGCCCATGTGTGCATGCACATGTGTGCATGTGCATGTGTGCATGTACATGTGTGCGTGTGCATGTGCATGAGTGCATGTGGTCTGACATCATGTACAGGTCTTAAAGTGTGTTTCCTGTTTTCCTCTCACAGGTGCTGAGGTGGGGCTGGTTCAGTGCAGCAGGGAACCTGACGTCACTGACACAGATAGTGATAATGAGGATAGGTGTGTTGAGGCACAGGCAGGTTTGTCAGGGTCTGTTGGGCCACCAGTTGACAATACACAAGTCTCCACCCCATCCATGCACACAGTCATACTGCCTGTACATCCATCACCACCAATGCCCTTAGCAGAAGGACAGTGTACAGTCGGCGCTGGCCAGGGCAGTGTGGTATCTATGGCACATGCATCAGGACACAGCAGCCATAGCCAGATGTCTGGAATGGTACCACATAGGCAGATGACTGGGGGTTCTGGTCAGAGCACTGCTGGTCATCATGCACCTGGCAGACGTGCCACAACTCTTACAACCACATGCATGTTCCAGGCTGTCATGGAGGCACAGCCATGTATGGAGCGGTACACCAGACAGGGACTAAGGGCACAGAGGGCTCATAACACCTCTGTAAATGACAGTATCCGTGACCTAGCAGGTGCCATACATAATTACACTGAGGTCATTGATAGACATTGGGGTGAGACATTAGATGTCCTCCACAATGTCATGTCCATGTGTCAGGACAGTGCAGGATGGTTGAGACATTGACGTGGACGTATGCCAGCAACATCATCAGCTGGCAGTTGCTGTGGACATCCATCAAGTCATAGCCACTCCCGTAGTGCCAGTACCAACCCCAGCAATGTTTGGGGGGCTGTCCATAGACCGTCCTAGAAGACCACATGCACATGGCTCTGGCCAGTCCCAGCAGGGACCTGGATCCAGTGGACATATGTCAACCTCTGAGGATAGTACCCAGTCTGGATTAGTACCTGATACTGTCTGTAGCACCCCTGCCAGGCACAGGTCCCGTATCCGTGGCCAGAGACGGTGATCTGTAAAGCCTGCCAGGTACAGTCTGTAGCTGCCCCACAAATCCCCGTATATGGCAGCCACATGGTGGAACTGTGTGCATGCAAACACACACACATAAACCAGACACCCAGGGCAAACACATATCCACACACATTACATCTACATTGGCCCATAGCAGTGCTCTTGGCCCTCACACACACACTCAAACACACATGTCAGTTGTATGGCTCAATGTAGGCCTCTGGCAAACCAACAGCACACCCTGTGAATATGATGAAACCTGTGCCACCTCCTGTCATCTGTAACATTGATGCAGGAACAGGCTAACATGGTGTTGATGCACAGGGTGACTTTATTACAGTATAGCAATGTTTTAATGTGTAGCATGTTGTCAGCAGTAAAGTGTAATGATATCCTTGAAGGTGTAGCTGAGCAGGCATGATGCATTAAAGCTATAATTATCAATGTAGTATTGTTTACACCAGTGTTTATTCCAATTGTGTATTGTCTGCCCATGTGCCACTTGTCTGATGTGTGTAGTTTTGTCAGCATGTGTTATAGAGTGGACAGTAAGTGTGGGATGTGTGCAGCACAGATTTGCAGGTATACATTTGTGAACATGGTTGAGGTGCACTGTCTGCATGTATGTGTATATTGGACACATGGGCAGGGTGACATGCCCTGTATTAGACAGTGTTAACACTCCATAGTTTCTATTGGTGGCCAGTATGCATTGTACTACACACATTTTGGAATGTGAGTATACTATGTGTATGACATGGTTTGACACTGTGCTGTGGGTGATACTCTTGTTACTATCTGTCATTGGTTTGCATTTTGGTAGCATACATAACCTCAACAGCCTGCCCATAAACAATTGTTAGATGATGGCTTGTCAACTGACACACAGATGTAGGACACACAGTAACATTTGCAGCCTTCAAGTACTATTCTATGCCAGTAGCAAGTGGTATTCACCTGCACTCAGTCCTGGGACCACTCCTGTTTGGCATATAGCTTTCTTAAGTACAAGCAAACACAGTAGGGATATGTCTGGCCATGTTTGGCAATGCATACTGTGGGCTATAATGCATTCTCCAGATGGCACACACATCCTCCAAAAGGGTATCATACAGACAGATACCTGGTGTCAATCCCATGATGTAAAGCTATAAGCCAAATAAAGCAGTCATCCACTTTTACAAAACAATAGTATCCCCAGAGTACCACATAGGTAGTAGCCCCCAAAATGTGGAACAGGTACCGATGTATACATAGAGCCATGTGTTAAGTCATCTCTCCTTTGATAATCACATTTCCAAAGGGTTTTGGAAATCCCTCTGTGCATCACATAAGCAATAAGGGGTCTGCATGCATATCCACAAAGGTTGTTGCACACCTATAATAAATAGCCATCTTTGACAGACTTTGCTGCTTTTGAACAGGTTTCAAATATACCTCATGCATAAACCCTCACTCACACTATTCAATAGAAACCGTAATGAGTGCATGTGAAACGGATGATGTAGGCCAGGGATCACTGCAGTGGCTAGGCTTGTCACAAGCATACAGATGTGATCTAAGGTCTGGAAAGCGGCAGCACACTCTGGCAAAGATAACAGATGTGTTCATGGAGAAAGCAGGGTTCCCACCTATGAAATAATTGAGGTCACATGTATGTATATGTATTTGCCACACAGCTACCTGACATGTGTAATGCACATACGGTTGTCATTGTGATATGTCATATAGTAGTAAAAGCAAAACCCACGACACATTGACCAACAGTGTCACACATGTGGAGCACACACACACATAGTCATCAAGTGCAGGATGCAAACCCCTACTTAACTACTTTATGATATTACAGCAGTCCACATTTACATGACGCACTATACACATTATTGGGAGTTCTCTTTTCCACAGGTATATTTGTAGGATGGTGACATCATCAGATTTGACAAAGGTGAGTATACCACTTTTAAGATGTTTCAGTTGTCTCCAAAATGATTGCTATTCTCCAAGGAAGCATACACACATAGTTGACAAGTGCAGGATTCAAACCCCTATTTAATTGCTTTATGATACTACAGCAGTATGCATTTACATGACATGCTATACACATTACTGGGAAGCTCTCTTTTTCATTGGTATATTTGTAGGATGGTGACATCATCAAACTTGACAAAGATGAGTATACCACTTTTAAGGTGTTTCAGTAGTCTTCAAAAAGCTTGCTCTTTTCCCAGGAGAGACACACACACACTCTCATACAGTTGGCAAGTGCAGGATTCAAACCCCTACCTAACTTCTTTATGATACTACAGTAGTATGCATTTACACAACGTGTTATACACTTTACTGGAAGTTTTTTTTTCCACAGATATATTTGTAGGATGGTGACATCATCAGACTTGACAAAGATGAGTATACCACTTTTAAGGTGTTTCAGTAGTCTTCAAAAAGCTTGCTCCTCTTCAAGGAGACACATACACTCTCACACAGTTAGCCAGTGCAGGATGCAAACCCCTATTGAACAACTTTATGATATTAGAGCAGTATGCATTTACACAACGCAATGTACACATTACTGGAAGTGCTCCTTTCCACAGATATATTTGTAGGATGGTGACATCATCAGACTTGACTAAGTGGGTTGCATTAGGTGACATTAGGTGGGCTACATAGAAGGAATTTCTAAACACTTTGGCAATGTGATCATCAAAGGAGAGTTTACTATTTACCTGGGTCTCCAGGTCCATAATTACATTCTCTGTACATACTGGATTACCACCTATGTGGTAATTTGTGGGCACTTTGTTTTATCCAAAGGGGGTGACTATGCATTTTTTGGCATTCTGCTTGAGGGCATTGTTTTGACACCAGGTATCTGTCTCTGTAAGACCCTTCTGGAGGATGTCTGTGTCAGCTATAGAGTCGATTATGGACCACAGTTAGCAATCATCTGCAAACTTTGTCAGCCATACTCCTCCTGTGCTTGCCTGTACCTCTGAGTAGTATCTACTGAACAGGTGGGGTCCCAGGACCAAGACCTGTGGGATGCCACTTGTGACTGGTTTAGAGTCGGACATGACATCCGCACCTCTGACCATGTGTGCTTGATCTGTGAGCCAGTTGGCCACCCATCCTGTGACATAGGGTTTAATGTTCAAGCTGGTAAGCTTGTCTATGATGCCAAAGTGGGGAATGGTGTCAAAGCCCTTAGTGAGGTCCAGGTGAGCTGTGTAGACTACTTTCACCTCCATCTATGTCCTTGGTAACTGTTTCAAAGAAGTCAACTAGGTTTAGGAGGCAGGATCTGCCTTTAAGAAAGCCAAATTGAGTAGAGTCCAGTGGATGGATGTTCCCAATGTCTCTGTTTGTGGGTTCCATGATAATTTGCTCCATAGCTTTGCAGACCAGGCTGAGTAGGCCTGTAGGGCAATAGTTTCCAGGTTCTGTTGTGGCACCACCTTTGTGGAGCTGGATGACTGTTGCTGTATGCCATTCTTTGGGTACATAGCCTGTGGTAAGGTTGAGTCTGGACAGTGAATGTAGGTGAGGGTGTAGTTCCTTTTGGGGCTGGTGTAAGACGCAGCCTGGGACACCATCCAGTCCCATTGATGCTTTGTTCTTAGCTTTGGAGAGGGCTGTTTTTACCTGCATGTCCATGAAGTCTGGGGCTCTGCATTCTTCTGGGATGGACACAGGCCCTTTTGGGGGTGAGGGGGGGGTGAAGTTTGCACTGAACTTGTCCGCCAGGATGTGGGCAATGTCAGTTGATTCAGTGTATTTTTTGCCATTTTGCAGTAGCTGACAGCATATTTGAGAGTTGCTACCTAAATGTTTGGTATAGCTAACAAAAGCTTTGTGGTTGTTATTCTTAGATTCCTTGGCAATTTGTCTTTAGAAACTAGCCTTGGATTATTTTATGAGCGATCATTGTTTCTTCCTGATAATGATCAGTGATGCCTTCCCTTTTGTGAAGCTTGCTCTATCATGTGTTAGTTTCTCCTTCTGTTGTATAGCTTATTTATGGGCAATGACCACCAGATTGGTTTCTTCTTTTTGGAGGAGTGCGTCTTGGTTTTATTTGGGATGTCCCGATCCATGCATCCCTGTAGATGCTCATAGAATGCACTTGTAAATAATTCTGCAGATTGTATAGCATTATCCTATAGCAAGGAGGCTTTGGAAATGTTCACTTTGGTCTTGAGAAGTGTGCAGTTTGCTTTTGAAAATTTCTTCACAGTGGTGTCCTTGACTGGGGGGGGGTGTGTGGATGTCCAGTCTGATTACTTTATGGTCTGATATTACCAGCGAGGGGTTTATCTCTGGTGTGGAACACCAGTACCCTATGTTGGTGATGATCAGGTCCAGTATGTTGTCACCTCTAGTGAGCATGGTGACCAGCTGTTCCAGGGCATTTGGGTTTTTAAACTCTAGGAAGCATTGGGCAAAGGATGTTGTACACGAGTAATTCTCCCAGTCAATGTTTGGGTAGTTGTAATCTCCTCATATAATGGTGTTTGGTAAGACCTTTATATTTTCCAGTGTTCCCAGGAATACTGAGTGAGGTTCCTGAGACAAGGTACGTGATCTGTAGCAGGCTACAATCTGATAAGCAGCTTTGCCCAATGTTAGTTGCACTTGCATGGGCTCCAAGGCCTCATGCTGTGCCACTAACCTGAAGGTGTGGGTATCCATAAGGTAAATGGATACACCCCTTCCTTTTGTATTTCACTCTGGGTTTTGGGGCCGAAGATCAGAGGGATTATGAGTGTTTTATGTGGAGCATGTCCAACAGCTCTGTGTTTGACATAGCTTTGTATGTTAAGCAGAGATCACCTCTCAGTAGGCGATATGCAAGAGAGTACAGCTGGAGCAGTTTGAGACTGTCTGTGTATGGCATGTATTTCAGGCTGCTAATCCTCTTTGTGATGTATTTCTGCAGGCTTTCCAATTGTTGTAGATGTCTTGTGAGTTACATAGCAAAAGGGGCGTTGTACTCTATTATGGATCTAGTGAGTGATGAGTAGAGGGGAACAATGTCCTCTTCTATTCTGCATGAGACACCTTTTGTGATGAGGTGTGCCACATAGAAGGATTTCCTGACTATTGTAGGGATGTGATTATCACAGGTGTGTCCACTGTCCACCTGTGACCCAAGGTCTCACTTTCAGTGTTGAGTATACTGCCGCCTATGTTGTAGTTCATGGTGATTTATACCTAGTTTAATGGGTTTATCTATAATTCCAGCATGGGGGATGGTGTTGAAAGCCGTGGCAAGATCTACATAGGCTGTGTGAACCACCTTACCCTTGTCTACAGTTCTGGTGACTGTGTCAATGACGTCTATCAGGTTTAGGAGTCATGATCTGCCTTTTACAAACCCAACATGGTTGTGGTCCAGAGTTTGGAGATTACCAGTGTCTTTTTTATATATGTTATATGATGATACAGTCCATGGCCTTGCAGAGCAGGCTCATCAGGCTAATGGGGGCTAGTTCCTGGGGTCTGTGGTGGCTCACCCCCTTGTGTAGTGGGATAACCGTCGCTGTGCGCCATTCCTCAGGCAAAAAGCCTGAGGTGAGGCTATGACTGAACATGGTACATAGTTGTGGTGCCTGTTCGTTCTGTAGTTTGTATAGAACACAGCCTGAGATGTTATCTGGTCCCATGGATGCTGTGTTCCTGGCTTTGGAGAGTGTTTTTTTACCTGTGCAGCCATGATGACAGCAACTTTGCAGTCTTCCGTTATAGAGATGTGCTTTTTCATGGGTGAGAGGGGGTAAAGTTGGCACTGATCCTATCTGCCAGGATGTTGGCAATATCAGTTGGGTCTGTATATTTAGTGCCATTGTGCTGTAACTCAGAGCAGATCCATGTGTTGCCATTGAGATTCTTGACATAGCTATAGAATGCTTTGTGGTTGTCTTTAGAATCAGTGTCGATTTTGTTTTCATAACTAGCTTTGGAGGATTTTATCAGGGATCACAGCTTCTTACTGATGTTGACCATGGAGCTCCTCCCTCATGGGATTTTACCCTCTTTTGCAACAGTTTCTTCCTTCTGTTGTGCAGTTTGTTTATGGCAGGGGAACACCAGCTTGGCTTCCTTTTCTTGGAGGATAGCGTATTGGTTCTGTTTGGGATAGCATGATGCATGCAGTCATGTAAGTGCTTATAAAGTGCAATTGTGAAGGATTCAGTAGTTGTAACTGTATTGTCCATCTGCATGGGTGTCCTGCAGTTCAGCACTTCTGTCTTAAGAAGCATGAAGTTGGCTTTGCAAACATTTTTTAACATGATTTCCTTAATGGGGGTGTGGGTCCAGAATGTGGATATGTAGGGTAATTAGCTTATGGTCAGATGGGACCAATGAGGTGCTGACTTCAGGTGTGGAGCACCGGTCATGCAGGACAAACCAAACCCTGTAACCAACACAAATAACCACAAAGTGAGCTAAATGCTACTCATTGCCAGAAGTCTCAGCCTCCAGATGCACACACTCGAGGCACTTCTCATTATGGAGAATATTTGTATTTGTGCAGTAACAGAAACCTAGTTCAAGGCTCCAGACAGCACACCAGCACTACCAGGATACTACTCATTCCATACCTTCCAGCATCAGAACCTGAATCATAGCACATAGGGTGAGGATGTATCCATATTCATCAAGGATACCTACACCTATCTCTACATGCTCTCTACAGGATATGTACCCATAGAATGTTGCACAGCAACATTCTTCACACTCCACAGGGGTGGGGCCACAAGAAACCCTTGGCATTCATGCTGTATGAGCCTGAGGAGTGTGTTCTGCAAGGCAATGGAGCCAATCATAATGGAAGTCAATAATACAGAGATTGGGAACCTTCACACAGTTGAGCACACCCAGTTTGGCTTTGTCAAATGCAGATCACACCTCCTGAACTGGGAGGATTTATTTGACAGTTACCCAGGCTACAGATGATTGAAATGAGCACAGCCTATCTATACCTCGCTAAGGCCTTTGACACCATTCCCCAGTCAGGTATCATAGATGAACTCACCAACCTGGCCATGAATCCATACATCACAAGATGGATTGCAAACTGGCTCACAGATAGATCCCACACATTAAGAGTTGCTGGCTACATGTCAGATTCTACACCGGTAATGACTGGTGTCCCCCAGGGTTCAGTCCTGTGGTCCCTCCTGTTTGGTATAGACTTCTCAAATGTACATGCCAACACAGGAGGGTTGTGGTTGACTAAGTTTGCTGGGAACTGTAAAGCATTTGCCATAATAGATGCCCCTGAAGACAGACATATTGTCCAGAAGGGACTCTATGAGACAGATGTGTGGTGTCATAATCATGGCCTCAAGCTCACTGTGGAGGAATGCATAGTGATCCTCTTTGTTGAAAACAAAATACCCACAAACTACCACATAGGTGTTAACCCCTTAAAATGACAAGGTGATAAGGGATCTGTGGGCACAAGTAGATAGCTATCTTTCCTTTGACAACCATGTTGCCAAAGTGATTGGGAGATCCTATGTGGCCCACCTAATCAACAAAGGGTTTGCATCAGGATCCAAAGAGGTAGTGCTGGCACTCTACTCTTATGTCATCAGACCCATCATTGAGTACAGTGCATCATTTTGGATGTACTCGATTTAGCATATCCAGCAGCTGTAGAGACCACATAGGTACCTCACCAAGAGGATTACTGGCCTCAAACAGTTGTGTTATGCAACACAACTGGTAAAACTAAATCTGTTCTTCGTTGCGTACCGCCTATTCAGAGGCACACTCTGCCTAACATACAGAGCTATGTCCAACACATAACTGTTTAACATGCTCCATCTACAGATAACAACATTGAGTCGCTCTACACATTCCAGGGATATGAACCTCATCACAACGATGAATACAACATGCTGGTGGGATCGAGTACCATCCCAGACACTTGCCTTACTCTGGAACAGAGTCCCAATATACATCAGACAGAACCCCTCGCTGACACTCTTCAATTGGAACCTTGAGGAGTGGATGGGAAACAGACAATTCATGCCAGGCATCACATCAGCAGCCCCACTAGAAAGGAGCTTAGGGTACTAACTATTAGAACTAGGCTTTGGGAGACTACCCAATGGTGTATTGAAAGCTGCACAACTTGCGTAGGCTGATATATGCCTTCGTGGAGATAGTCTACTACATACCTATGAAATTATGTGACAGGTACATGCCTACAGATAGTAGATGTGTACTTCATTGTACAGTCATGTTGTACAGCAGGCACATGGTCCACATACACTGTAATGCTTACAGATACTGGTGGCTGTTATGTACAGTGGGAGAGATGTGCACCTCATGTCTTTCATGCCATTGGGATGTGTGCTGGGTGGGACAGTCCTGGATGGCTCCCTGTCATGGTCACCCTCTTACACACATCTCTACCCATCCATCTTTAGCTTATTATACTGTGTTCCCCATACATATATATATATAAGTACATAGGTAGGTAATAGGCTATCTGCCTGAAGGCATATATTAGTATGACCAGAGTGTGCAGATATCACCACCCATGGAGTTAGTTCTGCATTGGACATGGACCTGTCTGTTGGGCAGAGATCTCCTGAGTAGACAGTATGCAACAGAGTGCAGACTGAGTTAAATTCAGTCTTGTTGCATGGGGCAGCTATTTGAGGCCAGTAATCCTCTTGTTGAGGTACTTCAGTGGTCTTTCCAGCTGCTGAAGGTGCCTAGTCAGATTCATCGTAAGTGTGTCATGGTACTGTCTGACGGGTCTGATGACTGATGAGTAGAGGTAACCTCCTTTGACCTACATGCAAAGACCTTGGTAGTTTGTGGGAACACATAGCATGATCATCTAACCACTTTGAGAATCTGTTTGTGGAAGTAGAAATGACTATCCACATGTGTCCATAGATCCCTTATTATCACCTCCATATTTAGGGTGTTGGCACCTATGTGGTATTTGTATGACTGTAGCTCAAGGCCATAATTTTGACACCACATCTGTCTGACTGAGACCCTTTTTAAGGATGTCTCTCTTGTCCCAAACATCGATTATGACAACTTTTTTGCAGTCATCCACAAACTTTGCTAAACATAGCCCTCGTGTGTTTGACTGTATTTCTGAAAAGTATACACCAGACAGGAGGGGTCCCAGGACTGAGCCATGGGGGACAGCAGTTGTTACCAGCTTGAACAGGAGACCCCAATTCTTATCTTGTGGGATCTATCTGTGCCCCAGTTGGCAATCCATCAGATGACATACATATTTATGCACAGGTTGTTGATTTTGTGGCTACGACATGTGTCTGGGATGTTGGAAAAGGGCTTTTCAAGGTCTATGTGGGATGTTTGTAGCTCATTTCATTGATGTATGTCCTAGGTGACTGCCTTGAAAACAGTCTAGCAGGTTTGGGAACCATGATCTGCCCCTGACCAAACCAAAATGGGTGGGGTTGGGTGTTTGTAGGCTCCCAATAGCTCTGTTTATGAGTTCCATCATGATGGACTCCATGACCTTGCAGATCAGGCTTAATAGGCTTATAAGACAATAGTTCCCATGGTCTGTTGTGCACCAACACTTATGGAGTGTGCCAAACATTGCTGTAACCCATTCAACAGTTCCATATCCTGTACAGAGGTGAAACCATGTCATCTCATAGACACCATGTATTTAGGTTTGGAAATAGCTGTTCAACCATTGTATATGTGATTTCTGGGTTTTCTCAATCTCCAGGTATGATAATGGGCCCTTTTGTCAGGGAGAGGGGGGTAAATATGTATGACCCTGTCTGACAAGATGTTGGCAATGTCAGTCATGTACATGTATTCATTTACAGTTTGCACTGACTCAGAACATATATGAGTTTACATTGATATTTATAACATAGCGAAAGAAAGCTTCATGGTTCTCTATGGACTGTTTGACAATATTTTTGCCAGAACATGGATTGGATAATGTTAGGAGTGCTCATTGTTTATTGATGATACTGATCAGAGATTTATTGATCTTCTGTGAACTTTCACTTTCTTTGAACAACTTAAGTACTTGTAGTACATAGTTTGATTATGACAGGAGTCCAATATATTATATGGGTCTGTTTTCATATAACTGTGTGCACAAGGCAGGATTGGTGAATAGTGACAAGTTTCTGGAGTAAGAACTGCAACTGACAGATATGTGTGGCCCTCTGCTGTACTCAGAAATGGCCTAAGTGTGTGAGCATGCCCAGTATGACCTTTCAGTATGTTGCTGACTGAAATTTGCTAAATTTGTTTGTGTGTGTGAGCATGCCCAATATGGACATATATACTATATGTGTGTGAAAAATCAAGTTGGTTTTTACTTCAGGGCTCACCTTTGTGTTGTACATTGACAGGAAGCACACTGTGCCTGCAGGGCTTCCATGAGTCACTTTGCATAGATTTATCAACATTTCTACATACAGGGGGGACAGCTATTAGTTGTACATTTCTACCCAGGGGGCACACCTGATTGTTACTGTGGGTGTACATAGGATGAGGGGTTCACCTGACACTTATACACATTTGCTAGGCCTGCACTGCTATGTCAGGTACTCCATTTCAGTCTGTACTGTTGCCTATTGTACTGGCTTGAGGCATACTACTGTACTACAGATCTTAGCTTCCAATTTCATGTATATTAGTTTGTGACTTCATAGCCTACCCAACCCACATCACACTGCCTGGCCTGCTGTTATCTGTCCGCATAGGCCTGGGGGGAAGTTACTCATATGCCTCTTCAGAGGGCATGATACAGCATTTGTTTGTGTTTGCGTTAGTCTACAGCTGTCCTGCTGTGTCTGTGCCAGTGAAATGCTGTAATGGCTTAGTGGTTCAGTGCTGTGACTATAGTGCACAGTATCCTGAGTTTGAGCCCTGTCACTGCTTTTTATTTTCCTGCTGGGCAGACCAGACTGCTTAAGAAACAGCAAAACAGGTGTGAGCGTGTTTACCTGACTTTGCTCAACTTTGCCCAACCTTGCCCGACTTTGCCCAACATTGCTCAACGTTGCCTGATGTTGCACTATATAGCGCAGTGCGCAGCTCCACGCAATTGTGTTTAAATATGCTAAATAGTAGTAAAATGTGCTTAGCACTGCTTTATATTGCTTAAAATAGGGTAATCATGCCTCAGGTGGTGCTGCAGGGCTGCCTATGTCGGATGCACATAGTACACTCCCTATACATGTTTGAAAACAGGTGGTGTCAAGTTAGGCATCCCTTTTATTGTATGTGTGAGTCAGAGAGAGGTGTCATTTCCAGGGTTCCTACTGAATCAGTGTATGTGCTATGCGTTGCCTCTTTGCCAAGGCCATGGTATACTGGGCATGCCTCCTTCTGCCAACTAGGGTAGGCTCAGGTTGTTCCGCCTCCTCCTTGTCACACTGTGCCTGTGCAGGCCTTGGCAATGGTGGGGGGCTGTTTGGCCCTGGCCCATTCTGTTCCTGCTGCATCTGTTTTCACAGGATCATATTGTGTAGCATGGCACATACCATGACAATTTGGGTACATGTAGTTGGTGAGTATTGCAAGGCTCCACCAGATGTGTCCAGGCACTGGAACCATGACTTGAGCATCCCAAACACACGTTCTATAATGTTTCTTGTTTGTGCGTGAGCCTCATTATGGAGTTCTTGTTCGGGTGTGTATGCATTTCTGATGGGTGTCATCAGCCACGGCTCCAGTGTGCATCCAGCATCCCCCACTAGGTGACCATCACGGATGTCCCCATTGGCAAATCTCTGGTACAGCTGTGTCAGATGCCAGATATGGGAATCGTGATAGCTTCCAGGGCAGCCAGCACACACATTCATTATTTTGCCCTGGGCATCGCACATAACCTGGCAGTTGATAGAGGGGAAGCCCTTGTGGTTGTTGTAGACCCTACCCCACTCACCGGGTGGTTCTTTGATGTGTATGTGCGTGCAGTCTATTGCACCCACTACCTCAGGGTATTCTGCTATTTGGTGGAAAAGACGCATATTGCTGGCCAATGCCTCATGGGAATTGGGGAAATATACGTGCTCACCGACATGTGCTGACATGGCATCCAGGAACTGGTGCAGTACCCTGGATGCTGATGCCTGTGTAACCCCCATCATATCACCAGTTGGTCTCTGGAAGGTACCTGTAGCTAGTATTCATAGGCCAACACATACCTTGGTATCCAGTGGGATGCGTTCCCCTCTGTTGGTTCTGTGTGTGAGGTGTGGCTGACACAGCTCAACAGTTTGCTGCAGGAGGTCTCTGTCCACTCTATAGCACTCCACTATCTCCAGCTCATGTAGCCCCTGGTAGGTTACCCTGGGTCTGTACACTTCTCCATCTCCTCATTGTGGGTTGCTCAGCAGCATTCACAACATCACCACCCTCAGCATCTTGCACATGTTGGTTTATGATAGCAATAGCAGCCCCTAACATTTTGTCTGACTTAAGCTTTTTAAATTTTCACTTTGTATACTGCAGTGTTGAAGAGTTCTTGGGAAAAAAACAGGGTAGACTGCTGTTTGCAGAGTTTAAAGTGCTGGGCTGGGCTGGGCTAGTCTACTGCCTGTGTAATTGGCTGATTCTGATATATTTCACCTGGCAGCTCTGCTAGTTCTCCTTGGTTAACTTACTACTACTTCTTTTCCTTCCTTTTCCCTTTCTGTTTCCACAAGGGGCAGTGCCGCACAAACAAATGCACACTATCCTTATCCTCATTTGCATAGGATTGCCTACTAATGATTGGTTACATCTCTCACACTGAGCTTCCCCCCCTTAGCAACCACAACTCAGTGGCCATGTTGTTTTCAGCCTGCCATTCACCTGCATGGCAGATCAAGCTTTTTAGTGAAAATGCCCATTTTGGCTACTTTGGATTTTAAGGATTTACAACATTTGCAAATGCCAATGGCCTTATATTTGGCCATTGGCATGATTCCTCAACTAGATGCATCCTTTATTTGAAGCTGTCATGGCTTTGTTTAGCTATTTGCAGAACGGTACTCTGTTACCAATGGAGTACATTTCTGCAAGTAACACTACTCTTACATGGACAGGTTAGTGTTTCCTGGATCACAAATTTACCTCATTTGCATAGCTTTCAGCAGAAAATGAGGTAATTTGCATACCATAACACTGTCCATGCAAGAGTAACTTTAGAAGTTCTCATGCACGCCCCTGCCGGCTGTTACTGGATCGCTCGGCAGACATATTGGCTGTCTGCCATCTTAAACTAATCTTAGACTCCGTGCAAGCCTTCATAAATCTGGCCCAGTGTATTAGTTAATATAAGTATCTGTGATCTTTTTAACAAAATGTCAAACTGTAGGCAATTCACAAAGTAATATTCATAGTTTATGTTTATTTTAATTTTATTGCCCTGTTAAGTTTGATCGTGTTATAAGTTTTATATATATATATATATATATATATACATATATAAAATGGGATGAATTTAATTAGTTTATTGCTCTGAAGAAGTCTGTAATTTGTCAGATAAAAGCACTCAAACAATGTTTAATAAATTGTTGGTGCACTGACAGATCAGTGGTATTCATGGGGTATTTTGGTTCTTTGCATACATCTGATTTGAATAATGAAGTATATGGAGGTTTAGCTTATATGATACTAAGAAGAGCGACAAGGCTTTGAGATGATTTGGATAACTTTTATGATTTAGGTCCTTGATTTTTTTAGTGATACTATATTGTAGTCCTACTAGTTGTAACGTTTTTTTCAGCTATATACCGAAATGGGCATTATACTTAGTGATTGGACTAATGAAAGCTGAGTAAAGTAGAATGATTATATCCTTGGACATGGGCATCATACCTTTATATATGAGCTGTGCAATTGACTAGGACTTCTTTACAATAGTGGATGCATGTGATCAAAGGAAAATGGAGAGGTAATTTTATTTTCTACATAGCTTCCCTGATCCCTGACGACAGGATTCATTTTCATAAGGGTGTTATTGATGTGATAGCTCGAAACAAACTCATGCTTTCTAAAGGATACTATTATAAATTTCTTGGTATATAGTTTTAATCCTTGGTTGTGAAACTAACAGTTTGTTTTGGAAAGGTATTTTTGGAGGGTCTTGGTGTCCTCAGGAGAGTTAATGATGGCACCAAGTTTACAGTTATCTTAAAACTTGGTCAGCCATATATCTTTAACAGTTGCTTTGAATACCAATTAGCAAATGCCAAAGAGTAGCCCAAGGCCAGAATTCTGGGGTTCACCCTGAATGACAGGTCTTCTGCAATATGCAGAGCCACTCACACTTATTTCCTGGGTTCTGTTTGTGAGCCATTTACCTATCTAATGGAGGGGTAGTTGAAGTTTCATAGGAAAATGGTATTTAGCTTAACTCAGAGTGACTTCATACTAGGTAGGTAGGAGATATGGGCTGAGGTGGGACATACAGGGGGTCCTATAATTAGCTATGATATTATGAGGGGGTTTGTTGATAGTAAGATGGATATGGAGGAGTTCCAGGTCATTATCCTGTCTAACAAATATGAAGGAGAAGTTTATTTTGTTAAGAATATGAATACACCACCGCCTTTAGTGTCTTCATCTAGTGTGGGGGGGCTAAATGCCTAGTAGGCCTTGAAACCTTAAACCGATGAAGTGCCCTCATTAGTCTTGAATCAGATCTCCATGACAATGCATGTATTTGTGTTATTCAGGGCAAGGAATGCTTGAAGGAAGTGAAGTTTTTTGTTAAGGCTTCTAGCACTGAGCAGCAATACCATACCTCACAACTGTCCAGATTTTTGCAGAATGTCCAGATTCTTGCCTCATATTTTTGGTTTATTACTCATAATATTTATGGTTTCCTGGCAAATCACTGGGATGATCTTAGGATAGAAGTCGCTAAATAATGACATACATTTGAGTTCCAGACTTCAAATTCTTCAGAAAATATATGTTAACACAAACACTTTTACTCTAGCAACTTTCTAAGTTTATAAGAGCAATATTGAAAATCTGTCCCTATTTTTGGCCCATTGTCCTTCCATTTTGTCAGGCTTTGTCCAGATTTCTTGCACTAAGAGGTTGAGAGGTATGAGCAATACCTTTATGTTATCTGGATTCTGTGTTGTTATGTTGGAAGTTTTAGAAAAATGGCATTGTCTAAAAAAGACACTTTGGGGGTGGACAAGAACTTAACCAATATAAGAAAGCCTTGGTGGGATAGGTGCAGGGCATCCCTATGAAAGTAGTTGGAGCTGTCTACTATCTTTTCCCAGGCTGATATATATTTTGTACCATTCTTGAATGGCACCAGAAGCTAATCCAATTGTTGATGTTCAATAAACCGTTGCTTGTATTCCAGCATCATTCTTGTTGATGGTAAAATGCTGCTCAAGGCTTGGTTCATACCTGTCTCAGACACATATTCTGAGAGGTCCTTCATGTCTATCTTCATATAATAAAGAGAGGTATGTCTCAATTCTTTGTACCCATTGTGAAGATTGGGGAAAGATGGACGAAGGCTGCCAGCCTAGTCAAATAGAATGTGATACATAATTCTATCATTTGTATAAATAAATGTAAAATACAGGCTTGTGTTTTTAAATGAAAGAAAACCCTCTATAATGTTAACTTCAAGAGTGTTGCAACATTGACATTTGCTGTAAGGAAAATCAAGCCAAGCATTTCAAATGTTCTTTGAAGTTACAATTATCTAAAAAATGGTGCTGAAGTGTCTGGCTGAACACATTCTTTCTGTTGTCTTAACTTAAGGAATAATTGTTAGAGTATACACGTGAAATGTCTTTTATTGTTGTAGTTTCCTGAGCAGGTGTTAGCTTGCTAAATAATGCAGTTTGTTTGCCTGAGAACTCCAGACTAAGTGTCAAGATGACGTAAAGTGAATACTGGGAAAACCTAAGCGTCAAAATGATATAATTTGGGAGGGCCTTAGCAGAGCTGTCTGTTAGTGTTTTAAAAACTATTGTTCAGTGAGAGACTTAAAGCATGTGTCTTGGACCATCAGCCTCAACACTGCTTATGCTCTTTATGTATGTAAGTAGGATTATAGCACTGTGTTTTCTCTTAAGATTAGCTAAAGATTAGAAAGTTAGATTAAGTGTTTTTCTTTGACATCAGACCTGTCCTACTGTATTATTTTAAGTTTCTGTGTGATCCCTGAACTTTTAGATATCTCTGTGGTGTAGTAGTGTTGTCTTGTGTTTTAATTATTTATTATTAAATAGTTTAAAAACCTTTATCTGTGGCTGGTTTGTGTAGAGACAAGTTAGGCTCTAGAGTACATTGCATATTTATAGAGGTTATTGTAATAATCTACTCTAATAAGCCTTAAGACTGAAAAGTCACATTACCAATTGGATAATAATATTGCACAGTAATAATTGGACACCCTTTTAAGGGCCTTTGGGGAGCTGATAATTATTAAGCTGGTGGTGGCAGTAATTACTACTGTATAGTCTGGGTAAAGGGGCACAGGTGGAGAATCTGTGTCAGCCTTTCCCAGGAGTGTCTGTGAATTTGTTTAAATAAGTGTGTGCGGTGTGTCAGCTACCTGGGCAGGGACATGAAGCACTGGTTGGACAGAGAGGGTACTGGAGGTTAGCTTTCCAGCTAGGCTGAGATCTGGACCCTATAGCTGTGCCAGTGGGGAGTCTTACTGGGGACCTGGAGAGCAAGGGAGCAACCAGCCCCAGACTGACTGTGATCTCTGTGTGCACTAAGGAAAATTGTACTTTACTGTGTGTATTAGTTATCCTTTCCTCTTCTAGGAGATGACCTCCCTGGTGTTAGTGGTGAGGATTGAGGCTCCTTGAATGCTGGGCCAGGGCATGGTTGTCACACCCATGCACACTATGACTGTGTCTCACGTGCAGTTGCAGTGCAAGGACATGAGTGAATGCATAGTATGGTGAATCCTTGCACCTGGTTATTGACAGTGACCCTCACCTTCCACAGCTTGATAAGCGGTGCTTTGATGTGTCACACTATGGAGTCACCTATATTGTGAAATTTCATTGTGGATTGACATAATGGTCAGAAAGCAAGATAAAAAGTAGGTTTAAGAACACAATAAGGAGCAGAGTGAGAGGGTGGGGGCTTTCAGAAACTGAGCCTGTTGATTTACCCAATTGAAATGCCCATTAACTAAATACTACTTCAAGACATAGAGGACCATTTGATTGAAAAACACTCACTTTGTATGGTGGAATATCTCCGAATTATAACTTAACTTTCTGCAGATATATAAGAGAAGGAGCTCCTCAACGTTAATCTTACAAAATAACACAAAACTTAACATTACCTCTGACCCATTAGTATACAATGTGAACTACTTCAGAAAACCAGGATTCTCTAACACAGGCCCAGAAAAGAGGATCTTTTTTTAGTTCATTAAATGCTCTGGTCACCTCAAGAAAACATTGCACCTTGACAGAAACTTTATCCTGTGAGCTCTGTCAAAGGATATTCAGCAGTCACAAAAACAGACAACAACTTTCTGTAGTACACAGCTAGTCCAAGAAAAACACTCATCTGATTTTATTGGAGAGTGCAGACCTGCTTCTATGCTTTGTTTTGTAGTTATACTATCCTTCTTCCCCATCCTAGACACTTGTCTTCCACCATACACAGTTTACTTCTCTTAACATTTGCTATCATACCTGCCTGTCTTAAACATTATACAGCCTGTACTTTTGGTAAATGAGACTCCTAGTCAATAAAATGAATGGCCACATCATCAATGTGTTACATAAAATGACAAGGACAAAGCTTCATTTTTGGTATTTGCCCATTATCCTCTTAAAGTCAATCAGATCTCCATGTAGGCCAAGCTGTAACAGATAATGAATTAGCTTATCAGTGGTAAATAAAAAGTCATTTTTTCTTTGGCAGAGAGAGTAAGTGATATCTGTCTGTATCCTTTTGCCTAGTATTATCAAATTTCTGGCCTTACCTTGATTCTCTTATCAATTGATTTGTTCTGTGCATGGGAATGCTATCATATTTTGAAATGCTGTTGAGTCTACTAAACTTGTTGCAGGTTCTAATGCTTTCATAGAGTTTAAGAACTACCACTATTAGGGTGTTCCATTCGTTTTATGACTTTTCTACCCCCTCCCAGTCTGAACATCTTTAGAACTTCTCTAATGCACTGTTTTTGTGACTCTTATTCTGTAATGTCTCAGGCTAGTCTTCATTCCAGATGTTGTCTCAGTGTTGCATTCTGTAAGTTTAGTTTTGACCTGTCACGTTGGAGAGCACTACTTTATTTCTTACGTACTCTTTGTGATGAAAGGAGATACTGCCAGAATAGCTGGAATTTTGTAACTAATTATAGCTCATTGGTAAATATCAAAATGATTTATATAAGATGCTTACGTTACAAATTTATTAGAACTGTATGTCATGTGTATATCAAACTGCTCTGTACAGATATATGCATTGAAAAGGTATTATAAAGTGTTTGTATTTAAAGTGTATCCACAAAGTGCCCTACTGGTTGAGAACAGAAATGTACATGCACTATTGTAACTGTCTGGCACTTCTAGCCATAGCCCATGACATTCCCTTTGCAGGTCATATGGGCATAAAGTATACCAAGAGATGTATTATGCAGAACTTTTATTGGCCTGAGATTTCCAGGGATGTAACAGGGTACTGCAGGACCTGTGAGCAGTGCTAAAAAGTAGGTAAGGTAGGAGACAAGGGAAAAGCTCTTTTGATGCCTTTGCCGGGGATAGAGGAGCCATTTCAGAAAGTAGCTATGGATATTGTGGGGCATCTGAGTACCCCAAGTTCCATAGGGAAGAAGTATATCCTCATGATAGTAGATTATGCTACCAGATACCCTGAAGTGATGGCCCTATCCTCCATTGAGGCAGAAAAGGTGGCAAATGCTTTGTTAGAGATTTTCAGCAGGGTAGGTTTCCAGAAAGAAATACTGACTGACAGAGGTGCCAGTTTCATGTCAGAATTGCTGACTTCTCTGTGGAAGCATTGTGGGGTGAAGTAACTAAAGACCACCCCTACCACCCCCAGATTAATGGCCTAGTGCAGATGTAAAACTCTACACTAAAGACCGTGCTACAGGCATTTGCAGACCAATTTAAGAGGGAGTTGAACAAATATTTGCCCTATATGTTGTTTGCTTACAGAAAAGTGCCCCAGGAATCCACAAGTTTTTCACCCTTTGAGTTGCTGTATGGACATATGGTGAGGGAACTTCTAGATTTGATTCACAATCAGGGGGAGGGGGAGTGTGAATTCCACAAGGAGTCTGTTGTGGCATATGTCCTAAATCCCAGGACAAGGCACAGGGAACTCATAGGATTGGGCCAGGAGAACCTGGCAGAAGCCCAACACCAGAAAAAGGTCTGGTATGACAGCAATGCTCCAGCTAGAGAGTATGCTCTGGGGCAGCAGGTTATGACTCTTATTCATGTCAGACACAACAAGCTGCGGGAAGCTTGGGAGGGACCCTTCAAAGTAGTAAGGAAGGTTAGTGATGTTAACTACCTGGTATACCTGCTAGGCAGGTGGCAGGGGCACAAACTGTATCATGCTGATATGATAAACACTTACTATGACAGAGAGGCCCTGGTGCTAAGAATTTTCAGTAGGAGGTAGGAGGAGTTGGAGGGGAAATCTATGGCTACAGAGAGCCAGCCAGTAAAATCTCAAGTTATTATGGTGGAGCTTACAGTTGCAAGCAAATGATATGACAGTGCAACACTGTAATGGGGTCAGCAGTGCAAAGGCAGCTGGAATCTCAAGACAGGGAATGAGGTAAGGTATTCCTATATAGGCTCATTCTTCTCTAGCAATGTTTCTCAAGGGCCATTTAAAAATCTCACTTGAATCTTCAAAGAGGGGAAGAAGTGTGATGAAAGAAGATACTGCCAGCACAGCTAGCTGGAATTTTGTAAATAATTAAATGTCATTGGTGAATATAGAAATGATTTATATAAAATGCTTGTGTTACAAATGTATTAGAACTGTATGTGAGGTGTATATAAAACTGCTCTGTACAGATGTTTATGTTGAAAAGGTATTCTGTAAAGTGCTTATGTTTAAATTGCATCCACAATATCAACAGAGAAAACTTGAGAGTTAACTTCAGTCCAGCAAACTTTAATTTTTTTTTAGAAAAAGAGCTGAAATTAAATTAGTTTATAGGCTAAGCAATAAATGAGGCTATCTCTTAGGTTTTGCAGCTAGAGACACATACTCTCTACTAGGAAGATTTCTGTATTGTCCTTGGTGTGAACTATTTGCTACTTTTGAAGCATGAAGGAATGCAATTGTTTTATGACTTTCAGCATCTGTCAAATATCTGAGGAAAAGCCCTTGTCTGTATATTTTTACAGGTAGATGCTAAATACTGTCAACTTCAGCATTGAGGGTTTCATCTGGGAACTAGAAGTCAGATGACAAGAAATGTTGTCATTCTGCAAGCTATGCCAGCAGTAATATTTTAGATATTAAATTGAGAAGTCTTTTAGTGAGACAGAGCATTCTGCATTCTGTCTTGGACCCAACAACATTAAGGAAAAGCATTCACCACATCTGCCTTGCTCTAGTGAAGTAAGTTTCTAGAGAACAGTATAACTCTCTTAGATACAGTCAGGAATATAGTAAAGCTTAGTTCCAATGTTTTTCTTTATTTGCGTGAGCCTGTATTGCAATGTTATTTTAAATATTTTGTATGGTTTTGAACACTGATGTCACTGTGAATATATATTTAGTGTTGACTTGTTCTTTTATTAGTTATTATTACATATATTTAAACTTTTCATTGTGGCTGATCTGTATAGAGATATTTAAGTTTTGAGAGTACTTGCATATTTATTTAGTGACACTGTGTGGGCCACTCCTAATAGCCTTGCTCTTGGTCAAACTACCATTTATGTTAATATTAATATTACACAGTAAGATTGAACACCCTTTGTTAAGGGCCTTAAAGTAGCTGATAATGGGTTCTGGTGGCAGTGGTAACTACCTTATAGTATGGGCAGAAGGGGCATAGCTAGTAAACCTGTGCCAGCCTTTCCCAGGTGTGTGTTTGTGTAAAACAAATCTCCAAGAGTGTGTTTTTCAGCTACATGGGCAGGGACAGATAGCACTGGTTGGACAGAGAGAGTGCTGGAGTGCTTGGCTTAGAACACTCGCTAGGAACTCACCTCTATAGCTGTGCCAGTGGGGAGTCTTATTGGGGATCTGGAGAAAAGGGAGAAACCAGCCCTGGACTCACTGTGGTCTCTGTGTGTTCTTAACGGAAATTGCACTTGATGCAGAGAGATGCATCTGGAAATACTGTGTGTGTACCTGTTATCCTCCCAGTGAACATCCCCCACTGTTGTCAGTGGTGAGGATTGAGGCTGCTTGATTACTGTTCCAGTGGAGGGTTGTCACACTTCTAACTTCTTTTTTTGGCACTTCTGACAATGATTCTGTGTAGCTGTCCTTCAGGTAAAGCATCTCTGGTTTCTCTTGTAGCAATATCAGCTTGCAAGCTCATCACAAAATTCCCCACCTCTTCCCACGGCTTTAGTGCATTAATGTCATGCATTTTCTCTATGTTTCTTTTTCCTGAGTGTCTGTCCTTAAAGTTCTCCACATTTATTCTTTCATTCACAACAAATCACCCTTGACAATTAGCCAAAAATATATATCTGAAAGTTCGACTCTCATATGGTTGAAACCATATGATCGAACTTTCAAAAGTCCAAATTTCTAATAAAAATAAATAAAGTACACAAAACACCTACCTGAAGCTTTAAAGCAGGGGGGGCAAGCCCCCCCCTGCACCCCCCACACCCCCCGCTTTTTAAATATACCAACTCTGAGATTGCACTACAGTGCAGAAAAGGGAAATCTTCCCTTAGATCTCCGTTACAATGTTCGAACATTCAAAAATCCAATCATATGGTGTCGACCATATGAGATTCGGAATTTTGAATGTTCGAACATTCAATATAGACCCTTTAATTTGCTGTTGATACTATAACTGCTGTTACCACTGAACTGCTTAGTAGATCAAATTATGTAAACATCAGCATTAATGAATATTGTAAACCAAAAATTCCAGACCCACAATGAATAAAATAAAAGCAAATTCTTTCCTTTTCCAATTATTAAAAAAAAAAAAATAAAATCTAACAACAGCTACAAACACATTTTGCACCCGTGTCTTACCTTTTTCATGTATGCTAATCCTACCACTGCTTCTGTCCACGACTCTGGTCCTACACAGGACATTGTAAAAATCCTTTTCCCTAACAATTCTACTACACTAAAGAAATGACGCATTAACCTTACATTACACACATTTACCACATTAAATCCACCCACTTACCTAGTATTTACAATAACCCTATCCTGCAAACATTCCCACAAAATTGCATTCCTTCCCAGTGCCAAAACATTCCCTATGACAAAAGTTTCAGCATTAGTTAAAAGCCCCTCTTTCCTGCATGCAAGCCGACCTCATAAATCATGTTAAATTACCAGTGTTCTGATCATCAACATTTTCAATATTTGATATTAAACACTTTCAACAAAAGTACACAGCACCAAACTTTGTTGGCATTATGTGATTCCACAAACTGAACTGTATCCATCTCCTTTGCCTTACCCTTGCATGTCTATATATAGACACACACACACACACACACACACACACACACACACACACACTATATATATATATATATATATATATATATATATATATATATACACACACACACACACACACACACACACACATAGTAAGAGAGAGAGAACTAGAGATAGATATATGCACATTTATAGTATCTGTATGCATGTGTATGTGTGTATTATATATGACAATTTATTTTCTGAAAAATTTGGTAAAAAATACTATAATTTGTAGCATTCCATGGTTAAATGTTGTGATTTGATGTGTCTAAAAGAGTGTATTCAAATTTGACATTGTACTACACTTAAATCTGGTGGTATGGCAGTCTTAGATTAATTTTCTAATTAAGTACTCTGTTGCTCTTTCCTGAAAGTTTCTTTATGAAGTCTTCAAAAAAATATCTAGGTACATCATTCGTATACATAGTTGTCAGATGCTTCAGTTCATATGGTTCCACTGCCACAGTTTTTCATCTTATTTGGTTCAGTTAAGGTTGTTGTACTGAACTTATGCTCAGTATGCAGAACACAGTCATGGCCTAGAATACTTCTTTACTGACTTGTCACTATATCACGTATAAAAATCCGGGTCTATATTATAACATCGAAGTCTTACAACTTTGAATGTTATAATATCGAACCCATTCAATCGAAACACCAGAAAACCAAACCATCAGAATAGTGATTTTTTACCCAGGGACTGTTCCGACAAACATACACACAACACAAGCACACCAAAGTAAATAATCCACACACATGCACTTCACAAATCCCTACACTAAACCAGACATACACCACTAGCTATCCACCTACCTTAACGCAGCCCTAACCCTAAGGTCCCTAGCTATCACACACTCACCTTACCCGCTCCCTAACCCTAACTCACCTATCCCACCCTAACCCTCATGTCCACACAATAGCACACTTACCTGATCCGCGCCCTAACCCTAACTCACCTAACCCGTGCCCAATCGCACACTCACCTTCGTTCGCACACTTACCTTAACCCGGTCCATAACCTTCACTCCACAGTTGAGGAAATAGAGAAGCTGCAGAAACGGACCGCTGAATACTTTCCCTAGGAAAGTATTCGGTGTTCTGCAGCTTTGCTATTTCCAGTGTTCGCTCTACTGGGTTCAATATTATAACATTCAAAGTTGTTAGATTTCGATGTTATAATATAGACCCTAAAAATCCTACATGTTTCACAGAATAGAAATGCTTATATGGCTGTGTATGTTGATATTTAGATAGATAGATAGATAGATAGATAGATAGATAGATAGATAGATAGATAGATACATAGATAGATAGATAGATAGATAGATAGATAGATGTGATGTTTTAGTTAAGGCTTATTTAATCTAAACTGAGAATGTCTAACAATTTGATCTAAGACTTGTTTAGTCTTAAACATATTTGTTTTAGTCATAATTGATAGAAAGTATAGTAGGCTATAGAAAATTAATGCTGTTGTTGTTCAAAGTGCTATTGTGTTAGGAATCACAGGGTAAATTTGTCTAGGGCACTATTTTCTCATTGCTAAATCCCACCCACAGGTTTTTACATCTGCAATTATTGACTGTGTTGTGTTTTAATTTTTTCTGTGGTTGTGTGACCATGGAGTTAGTATATTTAGGTAAACAGAATGTTGGTGTGAATCCACCATATGGTAGTAAGAACTTTTTGAGGGATTTTTATTATATATGAAATCTTAGATGTAATGTGATTTGACTAAATGTGTTTTAAATTAAATGTACTTTCAATGACTTTTTTAGATATTGTGTGACTAGATGAAAAGTTAATGTAAAGCACCCATATACCCCATTATCACCTATGCGGTGTGGAATGTCACACCTCTAGCAGCCCAAACATATCCTTGCATTCTAGTTCATTTTCAGAAAAAATTAAATTAAAAAAAGTAGAAGAACTAATGTTAATCCTTTGTGAACAATAAAAGCTATTAAAGCTGTACACGTAGTTGTGTTATCAGAAGGAGGTATTCTTTACAGTGACAATAGTCAGTGCATTCATACACTTTCCATAAATACTGTAGTATTTTATAATGCACACAGACAGAATTATATCTTTTACTAAACTTTCTGAAAAAAAATTGTCATATCTTGGCATATCTGTCAAACTCTTAGAGCAAAAAATTTGGACAAAGCCTTAAATAATGGGGAGACAAAGACCCAAAAATAGGGACAATTGTTAAATATTGCTCTTACAAAGTTAGAATGTTGACAGAATAACAGGTCTTGAATTAGCATGAATTTGTTAAAGAGTATGCGGCCTGAAACTCAAATGTCTGTCATTATATTTTTACTTCAACCATTAATGATTTACCAAAGATGTGCCAGAAAAAACACAATTTTATGAGAAGCAGACCAAAAATCTGAGGCAGAAATCTGGACATTCTGTGAAAATCTGTACAGTTGAGAGGTATGTACCTTGGAAACTGTACAACCTAGACATTAGTTGCTAGAACACTACAATTAACCAGACATAAGCTTTCATATTTTTTTATTTTTATTTTACATTTGTTTACCGGGAAAGTCTGACTGGACACAGGTCTGTTTTCAGCGGAGGCCCGGGGAGAAAAGCTCCAGATATTGATACAGTTAAAGGAGATACAACAGTCACATATAGTGAAACATAGTACAATACATGTTAAAATACATTCCAGTTGAGCATAGGTAGGTCTGGGGAGAGAAGCTCCCAACATTAATCAAGTCTGAATGAGACAGAAATAGTACCAAATAAGAAAACAGCACAATACATGCTCAATATATATAAGAGTATGGATAGAAGTGATTGATAGTGTCTACATTTCTGGTGGCAAGCTACTACCCATGTATAATTATTGTGCAAGTGGGACTTGGGGAGCAACCTTTTGGTGTTAGCAGAATCTTAGCAAAAGTGCAGTGGTATGGCCTAGCCTGGGGAGTAGCATGAACAATGCCAATTATTATTGCAGTGGGTTTTGAGAAGTATTTTAAATTGTGAGGTAGAGGTCGTGGAAGTTAAGTGGCAAGAAAGTGAATTCCAGGTTTTGGCAATAGAGCTGGCATAGATAGATTTACCAGCTTCATTTTTATGTTTGATGATATTTGTATGATTCTGAGAACTAGATCTTAAGGTTCTAGTGGTGGTGTAGGGGTGAATTAGATTCTGAAGTGTGGGGGGTTTGTTTGGAAAGTAGTAGAGCTTGTGAGTTGTTGAGAGTTGGTTGAGTAGGAGTAGCTGGGGTAGTTCAAGCCAATTAAGTTGCTTGAGGGCTAGACAGTGATGGGATCTATGAGAAGCATCAATAGCAAACTTGGTAATTTTGTTGTAGCAGGATTCAAATTTGCTTAGTTCAGTGTGGCGAAGGTTAGTTAAGATAGAGGAGGCGTAAAGGATAATGGATAAGAGGTGAGTCCTTGCTAAGGTGGCTTTGGTAGGTTTAATGTTGAACTGTCTGTTCCTGTATAGGAGACCAAGCTTTTTGTTGACTTTCTTAACTGTTTAGGCCATGTGTAAGTCAAATCTTAGATTATTATCAATTTCAACAACTAATAGTTTTGTGTGTGTTGTTGGGGTGATTTGTATGTTATCTTTAGATGTTATGGTAAAGTCATTATTTAGTGGGGATCTACCAGGGCTAAAGAGAATGAGTTTGTTTTTTTGGGATTGAGAATACGTTTTTTGTTAGTGAACCATGCTTCTGCTAAGGAAAAGTTTTTCTGGGTTATGTTTTTTAGCTCCTGTAAGGTGGGGGAGGCACATATAATACTGGTATTATCTGCATATTGTACTACTGAGGCAGAGAGTAAGGATGAAACTATCTGGTTAGTAAACAGTGAGAATACCAAAGGCCCTAGTATGGACCCTTGTGAGACACCTATGCCTACAGGTAGTAGGGGAGACAGTTGTTATTGCCATAGAACAGCCTGCTGCCGATTTGATAAGTAGTTATTGAACCAGGATATGGTGGAGGGGCTTACGTTAAGGGAAGATCGAGTTTCTAGCAGTATGCTATAGTTCACCATATCAAAGGCTTTCGACAAGTCTAAAAATATTGAGTATACAAATAGTCCATTATTTCTATGGTGGTTGACTATGTTGGTAAAGGAGAGTAGTGCGGTAGTAGTGCTATGGGAGGGACAGAAGCCATGTTGGGATGTGGATAGTAGGTCATAGTTAAGGAGGTACTATATTACTTGGGAATGAACTACTCTTGCTAGTATTTTTGATAGGGTGACAGGATTGCAATAGGGCGGTAGCTGGTAAGCTCAAGGGACTTACCCCCTTTGTGCGGTGGTATTATAAGAGATATTTTCCAGGAGTGAGGTACTTTACATTCTGATATTGACCTTTTTATAAGAATGGATACTGGATAGGCTATAGCTTCAGCTGTTACTTAAAGGAAGTCTGCAGGTAGATTGTCAGCTGCTAGAGTGGTTGATTTAATTTTATGAGGAGTTTCACAACTGTATTAGTGGGGACTGGGGCCAGAGAAAAAGTGGAGAAGTTATACGGTGTCCTGATGTTGGGAGGGGTCTCTGTAGGTAAGGGGCTAGTAGTAGTATTTTGAGTGTCGGCTAGGGCTTGGACTGTTTCAGTAAAGAATGTGTTAAATTGGATGGGGATATTGTCATGGTTGTTTGGTAATACAGGGGGTAGGAGTGGTTGATTCACCTGGATGCAGTAAGTTATTTATAGTGGCCCAGAATTTTTGATGGTTGTGAGCATATTTTTCTTGTATGCTTGTATGGTAATTAGCTTTGTCACATTTTATTAATTTTTTAGCTTTGTTGCGGAGCTCAGGATAAGTCTGTCTCAAGGTGGGGTTTTTTTGTTTGTGGAATTGTGCCCAGGCTTTGCCCTTTTTTCATTATGGTTTTAGCATCTTTTCTTAGCCATGTGGCATGGTTAGCTTTGATTCTAATGGTTATGGGGGGGTGCATGGCAGTTTAGGATTTCAAGGAAGGTTGAGTTGACGTACTGCACGGCATCATCTAGAGCTAGTTGTCTTAAAGGGGTCCAGTTGCAGCATTTTAGTGAGTTGATTAGATCTTTGGCTCTGAAGTTCTTTTTATTATGTACTACTCTTAGGATGGGTTGTTTATTGTGGTGGGATAGTTTCCTAATTAAGTAGGTTGATTGATGGTCACTCAGACTGTCAGGAAGGAAGCCTGATTGTTGAGCCAATGTGGGGGTCTGATAGCAGAATCCAGTCTAAGATGGACTGGCGTTTGGAGTTTTTGTCAATTCTTGTGGGGGCAGTTATAATTTGGTTAAACCCATGGTGGTTAATATGGTTGGTGGGATTTTTGCTGGAACAGTCAGACCAGTCAATGTTAAAGTCTCCTAAAATTATCGTTTCATGTGGGAGGGAAGATGATAACCAGTTTAGTAGGCTTTCCAGTATGATAGTATTGTTACTTGGTGGGATATATCCACCTGCAATTATTATTTGTTTGTTGGAGTTAACTTTTAATTTGGCTAGATCTCAGGACTGATGTCCTGTTTCATATGAATGTATGTTTATTTTCATATTTACAGGAATATGAAAGCATATGCTTAATTGTATAAGTAGCAATATAAACAACACTCCCTGGGATTTAGTAAACTCTATGTATGCTTCACGGGAAGCCTATACAGAGTTTACCTGTGTGCGTGTAGAGAGCAGCAGCACTAATTACATATCCGTGCTGTGCACTAGATTTAAAAGTAAATAAGAGCAGTTTTGTGGCTGGCAATAGTAATGCAACACGGATAGCAAATCTGTTTAACTCGGAGCACAGTAGGTTAGTGGGATCACACAGAATGCCACAATGATTACTGGGGCTTAACCTATAATATTTCTCATAGCTCTCAATATCTCAGTGCGAGAAATCTGGACAAAGCAGAATATAATGGGGAGAAAATGACACAGAAATAGGGACAGATTTACATATTTGCTCTTGTAAACTTAAAAATGTGCAAGAATAACAAGGGGGTTGTTTTAAGATACATTTTCTGAAGGATTTGAAGTCTAAAACTCAAATGTATGTAATTATTGTGTGACATGATGACGTCAGTCAAGAGATCATCCCAGTGATATGGAAAAAATGCAGGCTTTATAAGGAAAACACCAAAAGATATATAAGGCAAAAATCTAGATATTCTGTGAAAGTTTGGACACTTGAGGTGTATAATAGTTACGTATATGGTCCAAACACAGTACATGATAGTGTATACAGTGTAGAGTATTGCAAAATCCCATTCCTGACATTCTGTACTGAACTTGTGTAAATGATGCATAAGGGTACACAGACTGCCATGTAAAATAAACACTCAGGAAGTGTATGTATTGAATACAGATGCACAGATGAATTATAGTAATGAACAGCAGATGACGGCACATCAGTGGAAGACAGCTGTAGCAGCAACACCAATTACATATGGTACAGTCAGGACTGCACAGTGAAAATGTGTATTGTGTGACTATCACAAAAGGTGGCATAACAATAGGAAAGATGTCTATGTTAGATAATCATCCTTATGTGAACAATGCAGAGGACATCTATCAAGGATGCAATATACAGTTGGGGTAGGGGGCATATTGTGAAGCTGTGCAAACTGATTTGCCTGAATATGAGTGTAGTCTCAGCAGAGGTCTCCAGCAAGTGGGAAATAGGTAAAGGCTCATGGACAATATTTAAAGAAGCAAGCACAAAATATGGACAATATCAGGATAATACTATCAGTAATCCCATGTCTCTGACAAAACATATGTGATTTAGAGTGATCAGAGATGATTCTGACAAACACATTTGTACAGCTATTATGACATGTCCACCCTCTATGAAGGTAATCACATGCACTGTCTTGGCACTGTAACATCTGCTGGAGGTGTTAGGAGGAACACTGCAATAGCTGTATGCAGCATTATGATCAATACAATCTAGATGACTGGTATGCATGGCAGATATATATGGCACAATCTACACTGTCACTGATGTTACCCATGCCATTAATGTTGTCAATCAGCTATGTATGTACTGTGTGCATCACCAGAACAGGTAGCACACATGCATCTAGTGTAATATACTTAGTAATTATGTTGCATACAAGGAATTAGTCATCACTGTGACCACATGCTGGTGGACGCTACACTTATCTTCCACCCCAGGACACATACCTATTGGTCTGATTATAGGGTGTGATATCTACATTATATTGGGTTGTATGTTTGTTTTCTTGATGTAACAAATCTCCCCATGTTTTTATGTCATTGCAGGTGTTATCATGGCTGTGGCAACAATTTTTGTTGTGTGTTGATACTGTCTGTAATATACTAACATCACAGTAGGAGTCAATGATTGCCCACAGTCTGTAGTCCTTCAGACAGCTGTTTGGACACAGGATGTGTATGTTATCTGTAATGTGTGTCACTTAAATAGTGGACAGAAAAGGATCTAGCAGACAGCTCTGATTTGTGGACCAGATCACTGGACCTAAGATATAGGTCACATCACTCATTTCAACATATTTTGATGCCATGTATGTGATACACTGGTCTGCCCATTTGGTGATATAGGTGGTTGTGGCCACATCTGACAGTGTTGAGTTAATACCTCAGTGTGGATTTGTGTCAAACGCCTTGGGCTTGTCAAGTTCAAAAGGATGAGAATGCTGTTGTCATGCATGCCCTTGATGACCTCTTTGAGGACATCTAACAGATGTAACAGACATGATGTAGCATTAACAACTCACATAGGTCTGTTGCACACAGCTGGGATATTACTAGTATACATTTTGAAAAGGTCAATGATGACATGTTGGTCTACCTCACAGCTGTTCCAATGCATGTATCCCAGGGATCTGTGCTTGCCCCTTTACTGTTTGGAATCTATTTATTGACAGTTCAGGCTGAAGTATACTGCCTTTGGCTTGCCACATTTGCTGATTTTTGAATACTGGGTGTAATCATTGTGGCCGTCTATGATGATAACATACTACAATAGGGGTAAACACAGACAAATGCTTGGTGACAAAGCCACACAGTCTACAAATAAATGCAAAAATGTGTCTTTATTTTGTCCTTCTGCAAAGTGAATTTCCCTGCTAATTACATCACTGAAACACATGTACATAGCAATCTGAACTTCAACCACCAAGTGTCCACACTGGTATTATGCACATAATAAGTCATGCTGTCGTATTCAGATCTGAAGATTATATTTCAGTACTGTACTCAAACCTTATCAGAACACTAATATAGAGTATAATGCTCTCTTTTGCATGTACCACAGCAGCCACATGCAACAGCTGTAGAGACCACAGGGGCTTTTCACCAAGAAAGCACAGGGCCTACAAACCATGCCATGATGTATGTGGATAGACTGAAAGCCATGTCACTGTAATCTGTATTGTATAGCAGAAGGTGACTTCTGCTTGGCATCCCATCAAGTGTCTACCCTGCCCTAGTGGGAATAGTGCACATCCGCAAATCAGACAGAGCTGATGACATCAGCAGTGTTTGGTTAAGATAATATGGCAATAACAGTGTCCTGCATGCTGGTGTAAAAGGCTCTCTGTAATGTCAAGCCAGTCCACACACACACACACACACACACACACACACACACACACACACACACACACACACACACACACACACACACACACACACACACACACACACACACACACACATGCACACACGCACACACGCACACATGCACACACACACACACACACACCAGTTGACCACAGTGAGAACAGAACCCCTACCTATCTAAGTACACAAGCTACAGAATTAATTTACACAAGTGCCACAGCACAAGTCTGACTTTTAAAAGGGTGCAGAATAACTTATAGTGGATGGCATCAGCAGTGCATGTTGCAGATAAGATGTTGGGAGGCCTACATGAAATGGATGTGTAGGCATGTGCAAATATCATAATACTGCCAATTCATGGGATTGGAACAGTATCTGTAGGATACACACTTATGCTCTTCTGGCTAGACACACACACACACACACACACACACACACACACACACACACACACACACACACACACACACACACACACACTTGACTGTAGTGGGAACAGAAACTGTACCTAAGTATACAGATTAGTGAACTCAGTAACTTATGCAAGCACCATGGCACAAGTCTGATTTATACAAGGCTGCAAGCCAAATTATAGTGCTTGATCTCAGAATGAATGTAGGAGGAAAGATGATTGTAGGACTGCATAGGTTCATATCTTCATAGGTTCCTAGGAGGTTTCTAGGCTAATGGCCCTTGCACCTTTGCACGCCTTGCCATTTAAAAACCAAAGTACCCATACTAAGCAAAGTTAGATGGACGTTGTTAGCAGAACAATTTTGTGATCAGCACTGACTGTCCCTGTTCAAGAGGGACATAGGTGCCACTCATCCAGTTGTCAAATTTGCACTTGAATAGGGTCATTGAGGAGCACTGCTTCAAATGCAGTGTGATCCTAATCCAGAGGAGAAGCAATCACTGAGAAATACATCTAGATCCCTGCAGCAAGTTATTCTTGTTCCATTTGATTTGTGAACATCCAGTATTTACATTAGGGCAGGGTCCGAGACTGCTCTGTAGGCCAGGCCCAGGTCACCTCTCAGCAGCCTGCATGATACTGAGTACAGTGGCAGGGTTTTCAGTCTTTCCATGTATGTCATGTTATGGAGGCCCTGGATTCTCTTGGTCAGAAACCTCTGTGGTCTCTCCAGTTGCTGCAGGTGTCTGGTGAGGTACATAGAGAAGGGAGCATTGTACTCAATTAGTGGTCTGATAAGGGTCAAGTACAGTGGAGTTATGACCTCCCTGGTCTTGGATGCAATGTCATTAATTATGAGGAGGGCAGTGTATTATGTGTGTCTTACCATTATAGACAAATAGTGATTGATGTTCAGATTGCTATCAACCTGAGTTCCCAAGTCTCGCACCACTGAGTTTGAGCATAGAGGGGTGCTATGTATAACATAATTAGCAGGGCTACCTTTTTGCCAAAGGGGACAATGAGGCATTTTCTTCTGTTAAGTTTGAGTTTGTGAGTTTGGCACCAATCATTTTTTGTCTGTGTTAGGCCTTTCTGTAATATGTTATCATCACTGGGGAACTCTATTGCACCCAGTTGACAATCACCTGCAAACTTGGTAAGCCAAATGCCATCTAACTTCACCTGGACTTTATATAGAAATATTTTCCAAATATTAGAGGGCCCAGCATAGATAATTGTGGTACTCCACTGGTAACTGGTCTACTGCTGGAGGTGGACTTCCCAACTTTGACAGTGTGCATTCTGTTGGTGATCCAGTTAGCTACCCATCTAGTAATGTATGGGTTAATCCCCAGATGGGAAAGTTTCTCTATAATACCCGAATGGGGGGATTGTGTCAAAAGCCTTGGCTAAATCAACATAGGCAGTATGTCCTCTTTTCTCTCATCCAGAGTTTTGGGGGCATTATCAAAGACATACAATATGTTTAATAAGTAAGATCTACCCTTGACAAAACCAATTTGGTTTAGGTCAAGAGTATTGAAGGTCTCCAATGTCCCTGTGGGTAAGGTCCATGATGAATCTTTCCATAGCCTTGCAGATAAGGCTGGTTAGGCTTATGTGTCAATAGTTCCCAGGGCCAGTTGATGGATGTGTAGGCATGTTCAGCTGTGAAGATAGTTCTAGTTCTGCATATTACCAAACTCATGCGCATTGTATATCACACAACATTTGATATTAAATTATGCAGTGTAGTTGATATATTTGTTTTGTGAAAAAGTACTGTTCTTTTTGAGCCCACATGATACTGGATTAGAATCTAGATGTATCTAATACTTTTAAATAAACAGTTTGATAATGCGGTGATATTCATTCTTTATATTGCATGTGTTGCTGTATATGTTGGCATACTGCAGAGGGGGTAAGTGGCACTGTGCAGAGGTAACTGCAGAGTTACAGAGTCCCTCACCGTCACTTGTCATTGGTGCATGATGCCAAACTGCGCAAACATAGAGGGCAAAAAGTGAAAGGATCCATTGCTTTTTCTGCTACTTATGTGTGTTTTGTATGATTATATTTTTTGACCAGATTATAGGTGTTAAATGGGGTAGATTGGAAAGCAGTGAAATGGGGAGCAAGCAGGGGGAATAACAAAGGGAAATCAGTACAGGCATGTGCAGGAGGGAGGTAGGTAACAACCATAGCTATCTATTTCTTCAATAGTAAAAAATGATAATATGTGCAGAATATTAGCTGAATTTGGACTGTAACCTCCAGAGAGATGGATGACAACAACACAATGACATTCTATAGCCAACTGGACTGAATCAGGTGTGTCAAAAAGAAATCTGTGCAAAATGGTGTGCTATGCATGGGACGATAATTTTTGTGGGACAGGTGCCCATTTTTCTTAATCCAGTAACAGAGGAATACTGGATAAGAGAAGTAGGTATTTCTGGGTCAGGTGAGCAAGCAAATGCAAACAAGACAAATAAGAGACGAGACAGGGATGTTGAGGGACACAGAAGATTGGGGGACACCATGATTGGGGTGAGGGAGGAAACAACACAGGTTCATGCCCATCAAACATGGAGACAGTAAGAATTGAGTCCTTACCTACTGTACTGCAATCATTGTCCCCTTACTCCACTGGTGGCTGGAGTGCTTGATGTCTTCTCCTCCTACAGACCATAAGGGAGAGCAGGCTCTCCATCTGACATAGAAGTACACCAATGATGTAGTGCACAGTCCTACGCACTAACCCTGGCATCTCCTGGCAGGTGATGATATCACCACCTCCACCACTACTCCCACAGGGTGCCACTGCACCAGCTACCAGAGCAGTACTACCTGAGGGTGCAGGTATTGCAGGGACAGTGGAATCAGTGCTATCAGGTTGGCTCCTGGATGTGCTGGGCATAGGTGCTGGATCCAGAGGAGTGGGGTCAAAGAGATTCATTGAGGTTGGCCTACCTCACTGTGCTGTGTAGCATTTATTGATTTGGCACAGATGGATGACATGGAGACATTTTGATGACACATAATATAAAATAAAAAAGAGAGAGATAAGGGTTGGAGTGATAGAAAAAAAGAGATAAAATTAGTGCCATCACATATGACATACAGTGCATTAATACAAGTATACAACTATTTTATCTGAAGTATTAGATTTAAGTATACATCCTAACAAATGCACATTATAACTACAGATAGTTGAAAGTAATCTTTGAAATGTACATATATTCCACATATGCATGGTCCAATTATATAGATTACAGTTAACAAGAGGGTGTTTATGACCTTGTATAGAGTTTTAATTTAATGTAAATATTATTAAAGTAATGCAGTACTGTATATTTGTTATTCATGTTATTTGAACCCAAAACTTCTAGATCAAGTCTTATATTTGACTCCTAAAGTTGGTTTGTGCTACAGACTAATGCATGCATGCTTGTTGTTACAGTTAGGATATGCATGCTCAATTTGCTACAACTGTATAAAAAATCTATCTTTAACTTTTAAAGCTATGATAATGCTTTTCTTCTGCTGCATACATACCACTTGCTTCCTTCACTCTCTCCAATCAAGCAACATGAGCCTGTCTGTTGAATTCTATGTCTCTATTAGCTGGGGAAAGAATAGAAAAGGACAGAAGAGTGTTATGCTTACCAGTTTTGCCTACATTTAGCTTTCTAAGTATTATTAATTCTCTCTTATTATCATATTTACACAGCTGTGAGATGTCCACAGTCTCAAATACATTCAACCAACGGTTGTGGGTATCCCTTTTATGCCTATGTAGGTCATTAAACTGATGCCTACACAGCCTTCCAGTGCATGGGGATTCAAGTAGCACTGGATACAGCCTGAGCCAAACTGTTCCATGCCTCAGACTTGTACTTGGAGCCAGAAGAGTCCCCCTGAAGAAGCCTTTGGCTGCGGCACATTGCCAGGAGTCCAGTAAATATCCTGGACTGCTGGACACCTTATCTTTGTGGCCTACACTTGGCAGCATCTCCAATAACTCCAGAAAAGTCTAACACCCAACATAGAGCAATGGAAAATGATGCTTTCCTGCCAATTCCACTTATCGTGTTTACTGGTAGTGCACAAACCTGAGCAATGATGTTAACCCTGTTTGCTTGTTTTTAAGTGGACAGCCACAGTGCCAAGCAGAGATGACATAAATACTTGAAACAGGAAGGTTAATCTGACACTTGACCTTAGATTGAAGGGTGTCTGCTGCTGTAGCTTGGAAATATATATTGAATATTAGGAGGTAACTGTTAGGTGAGATAAGTTTGCAGATATGGAATGGGGACATAAGTGTCATGACCTGATACATCTGTTTTTGGCTTTCTACACTGATAACATTAATTTTTAAAGTTTGGGATTCAAACCTAGATTTCACAGCATCGATTTTCCATCTTTGCCACAGAAGAAGTGCTGCTCAGACATAGGAATCATTCATAAATACAGCTGACAGTTTGACATATTACACATGTATGTGTATGACTTGACAAGGTTCTTGTGCATACATCTAATTGTGTATGTGTCTTATGTAATTGTGAAGGCTGTGCAAGTTCAGATAGCAGAATTATAATTATATAAATATAGTAGACAGTATACCTTCAGTCATACATCTAAAAACATAATAAGGGTGTATTATCCCTCATACATATAAGTCATGTCAGCTCCACTATCTAAAGTGTTATAAGTGAAGGTGAATATAATAGGAAGTGAAACAACAGTAAACATATCTTGAATATCCTGTATTAGAACCCAGGACCATGTGTATGGCAGTCCTACACTTACACCTGTTGCCACAAGAATGTTGATATAACAGTTGTCTATTTTTCATTTTGTTGCTATTAGCTGCACTATCATAATGGCAAAAATAGGTTGTATACACTGTACTAGAACCCAGGACTATCTGTACTTCAGCCCTACACTTACACCTGCTGTCACATGGCTAGTTACATGACATTTCCATCATTTCTTGCTCATTCATAAGTTCCCAGTGTTAACAGCCATGCATCTCTATTTAGTGTGTGTACATGGTGCCCAATAGAATTAATTGAATGCATCCATTTTCAATTCTTGGCTGTCTGCATCCTATCTGCAGGTGTTATGCAACTGTAGGTGTTGGACAGCCTTGCTAACTGCTGTGCAACACTGATTAGTGGCATTGTGTGATGGAAAGCAAAACTTGCAACAACGTATTGTTTTTGACATTTGCATTTTTACAGGCATCCTGTCTGCAGGTGTTCTGTTTGCTTCCTGGGTGGGCCACTAGTCTGGGTTTGCACACTGCTAAGCTTCACACAAACGAGATAAGCACAACCATACTTGCCATTTATTTTTCTCCATTTCCCTTGTTTGCAATAAGCTGTGCATCATGCAAACACTGGCCAAAAAAAAAAAAAAAAAAAAAAGAAAAGTAGTTGAAATGAGAAAAAGCTATCTATGACATAAACCCTACAATATGTTAGTACACCTGGAATATTTCTACATAGGTTTGGATTTAAAGTCTCACCTCAATGAACATTCAGAACACAGTAAGGGTGCTTTAGCCCTCTTTGCCACATGAAGAGCTTTGCAGCAGGGAACTGAACTCATTATGCATACAACCAACTGCAACATCATCTATAATACTAAGAAACCATATAACAGTTATCTGTACAATTATTAAT
This sequence comes from Protopterus annectens, assembly GCF_019279795.1. Lineage (NCBI taxonomy): Eukaryota > Metazoa > Chordata > Ceratodontiformes > Protopteridae > Protopterus > Protopterus annectens. The sequence continues at coordinate 869,498,082 of NC_056732.1, forward strand.
TTTGTATGTAGTTCACTGAGTGATCACACACCCATTTATGAGTATTGCTTGCAAATATGTCTCTGTCTTACCTCTCTGTGTTTGGTGCTCATTCTTGTCTTATCTGACCAGTGATTTGCAAATATGTCTCTGTCTTACCTCTCTGTGTTTGGTGCTCATTCTTGTCTTATCTGACCAGTGATTTGAGACATGTAGTCTATAAGACATTTTATGCCATTGTCCTCAAAATGTGTGAGGATATTAAATAGCAATATTATAAAATATAGTTACCAACAAAGGAGGGGAGGTTGGATGTTAATGACCAAAAGCCAATGATCTGAGATGTAGTCTATAAGCCATTCTATGTCATTGTCCTTAAAATGTGTGAGAATATTAAATGGCAATAATATAAAATACAGTTACCAACAAAGGAATGGGAGGTTGGATGTTAATGACCACAACCTGTGAACTATTTCCAACCTTGACAAAAATTACTTCTAACACTTTTGTAAGTCTAACCTGACACACCCACTGGATATAGGGCAGGCTTCATTGCTATTGTGTTTTCCTTCTCCCTACCAGTAATCATTCATGGTTGCTTTCCATTAAAAATAAACACTGGGGGAGTGTCTGCACCATGTTTATGTTAGCTACATTAAGCCAAGTATTTGGGAATCAGCAATTCTGATGAGTTTACACCTGATTTACATCTTCACCATGCTGACAGCACTGAATCTACACCATAAAATGGCAACTGTGTACTAGGAAACCTGAAGGTGAGGAGATTTGTTTATGTGGAGAACACAGAAAAGAGGCTATATAAAGGAGATATATCTGCACAGTAGATTTCTGAACATGAGAAGGTATGCCTGCATTTTTCAACTATATACTGCATATGGTGAAATGTCATTAAGAAAAATCTGCTTAGTATTTATATATATATATATATATATATATATATATATATATATATATATATATATATATATATATGTATATGTATATGTATATATATATGTATATGTATATATATATATATATATATATATATATATGTATATGTATATATATATATATATATATATATATATATATATTAAGAAATTTTACACTTTTTTCTGTATGCATTACTTAGATGTGTACGGATGGCATGGGAATATTTGTCAGGGCATTTCACAGTATACATGATTGCCATTACCTTAAAATGGAATGTTCTGTGTTAAATCTGTAGACATGTTTCAGGGGCATTTCATTTGACAGCCCTTTTAGCATTTCACTGGTTGGTTTATTAGCAAAATGTGCTATTTGCCTGTTCCTTTTGGGATGGGGAAGCAAAGCTGCATTTTATTATGGCGCAGACAAGGATATGTTGCTACTGTTTCTCTTCATTGTTTTGCATCCAGCTTGTTGTTCATATTTCAAATATCTAGACTGTTTTATGTTTATTCTGTGGGTAATACTGAAATGCTACCATTTCTGTTTTATCTGGGTGCAGGTATTTTGTAGTTATGTGATACATATGTGTATTATCCTTCTGTTGTGTTTTAGGAATCTAGGACTATGGCACCCAGACTTCTTAGTCCCCAAAACCCACTCTTCAGTGACCCTGAGAATAAGGCCATTGTGGAAGTGTTTAGGTGACATGGTGTCTTTCTGCTTGAGAGGGGACTTAGAGAAATGTCAGCAGAATGCAAATTTGGTAGCAGATAGTTGCAGATGTGAATGCAGAAGGTAACCACAACAAGACATGTTCCGATGCATCAGAGGCCACTGATGTGATCTCATCTGCATGGAGGAAAGCAGCTGGAGTAGCTCATGACTGGATGGGTATGGGGGGTACTGCTACAGAGGTGCCATTACCAGCAAATGAAGAGTTCCTGTCCACTGTCAGGGAACCAGACAGCTCCCAGGAAAGTGCAACCACATCATCTGCTGTTAGCCAACATGGCCATGCCCCATCACACTTCCATAGCGGGAGTACTTCCACTGCTCCATCAGTGGTTGAGCTGTCCACATCCAGATTTTGCTTGACATGGGGTCATGATCCTGGGCATCCTCATGTGGAAAGTTCATCCAGCAGACATAAGTCACATTCAGGTAGCAGCAGTGCATCTGACAGTAGGCATGGACATGCCAGTGCAACTCCTGGCAGACCCAGTTCTCGTGGATCTAGTATGGCAACAATGAACTGTCATCTCTACCATGGACAGCTCACATCTGTACAACATACCAAGATGTGGAGCTAGCACAGAGCTTGGCTGTGTTCATGCAGATACTCACACAACAGTTTCACATGGAGGACCCATACAGACACCCACAAAACAGTTACGTGGTTCAGCCATGAAGTTTAAAACTCATTTTGTCTCACTGGCCATTTGTTATTTTATCTGAATGTCTGCTAGCTTCTCTTTCTTACTCACACATATTTACCAACCTTCAGTGTCAGCCTAGGATTCCTGCCCCCACCCCTCCCACAACACCCTGTGCAAGTGATAATAATTGTGCCATATCCCTGTTTTCTATTTTTTTGGATTCAGAGATACACAAGCTTTGTGTCTGATGCTCAGGGTGCATAGCCTAGTGCGTAGTATATTTACATTTGTAATGCTGAATTGATAATTGTACCTTTGACTTATATTAGTCTTAGAATGTTAGACAGTTGATACCATCGATTTTTTTTCATCAGTATTGTTAATGATCTTGTGAGGGTTGTGAAGTCTAAAACTGAAATGTGTCTCATTACTTTCTAACTTCTCTCTTTAAAAAATTTCCAGTACAAATGTATGGTGCTAAACTGAGGGCATGTGGTGACCATCACTACTTTTGAGAGGTATGACTATGAGAATCTTTGCTGCATGAGGCCTACTACTTAATAAAGGACACATATAAGTTAAATAAGTCTCTGCTGTCACATGTTAAAGTAATTTCTCTACAAGGAAGGAGTCTGCATTTTATGCTTTGTATTTGCTGCTAACCAGATTTTATTGGATCCAGTGTGTGCTTATTTTACCTGTTTTGTGGCACTACATTGTGGATCTACTACTGAACTGGAGTATAATTTTAATAAATTATAAAGGTAATCACTGGCTTCTTTCTTTGTGTGGTGGTGAGCTGTTCTAGTTCCAGTTTGTGGTGAAGTAGAGTAATTTCTGTACAAATCACCCACCTTTTACTTGCTTACACTACTAAGTAACAACATGCAATGATATGCCAGTCATTCATATTATTACACAATACATGCCAGGTTCAACACGTACCTTGTAAATCCAGCAGTTGCAATAACAGTTTTAGTTCAGGGCAGACTTTGTCTGATGCAAGCAGTACACAGACATTACATGGGTAGGTAAAGGTTGTGAGTGTTGCCTGACATCAATGTTAATATATGTATGTGTGTAGGAGGAAGGTTTTAGCCCTTTAGGTGGTGAGAGAGTGTGGTATGCGTTGTCTCTTAGCCAGTGCAAGGGCATATTGAGCATGCCTATGTCTGCCTAAACCCAAGAAGCTGCTGGTTCCCCCTCTGACTCCTCCCTTAAGTGTGGCTGTGGTATCCTTGCCATTGGTGGTAGGATGTGTGCCCCTTCACCTTGTTAATCCTACTGATGCTGTTTTCTCAGGAAGATTTTGTGTAGCATGACACATACTGTGAATATTCTAATACATGTACATAAATTGTACTGCAGGGCTCCCCCAGATGTATCTAGGCAAGGGCACTGCGATGTCAGGAGCCCAAACACACACGCCATGATATTTCTGGTTTGACTGTATGCGTCATTATGGTGTTCTTCGGCAGGTGTGTGTGTGCCTTTTTAGTGGGTATCATCAGCCATGTTTCAAGTGCATAACCTGCATCACCCAGTAAATGACCCTGTGGGATATCCCTCCAAGTGAACATCTGACCCAGTTGGGAGTTGTGCCAGATATGTGAGTCATGGTAACTGTCTGGGTTGCTAGCACACCCATTCAAGATGATTCCTTTGGCATTAGACATGACTTGGCAATTAATAGAGTGGAAGTCCTTTCTACTTATGTAGAGCCTTCCCTGTTCCCCAGGTGGTGCCTTAATTTCTATGTTTGCAATCTATGGCCCCAAGTACTTCAGGGTAGTGTGCTATAGGGTAGAACTCCTGCATATTTCCGGCCCTATCTTCAGGAGTACAGGGAAAATATATGTGGTCGCTAGTATCTTGGAGCATAGCATCCAGGAACTGATGGAGGATCATGGATGCTGAAACCTGTGACACCTCCAGCATGTCCCCGTTGGTCTCTGAAAGGTTCCTGTAGCTAAGATTCTAAGTGCTACACACACCTTGGTCTCCAATGGCATGTGTTCACTTCTGTTTGCCTTGACTTTGAGTTGAGGACAACAGAGGTTGCAGAATTCCTGTAGTGTGCCTTTATCCACCCTGTAGCTTTCTACAATTTCCATGTCATGTAGACTCTGATAAGTTAACCAGGGTTTGAAAATTCTTCTCCTTCTTGGCCCTAGTTTATTAGCAGCAGCAGTAGCATAGACTTCAGCCTATTGCACAAACACATGAATTAAAGTAACAGCAGCCCCTAACGTTTCTGTGTAGATTTCTTTCCATGGCTATATTCCAATAGATTTTGGAATTTGCAGGGAAAACCAGCACTGAGTCTACACGGTTACTTACTAGCTTGTTGAATAGCTCATTCCTTCTTGGTTTGGTTGAGCAGCATACAGTTCAGTTCAGCTGCTTATAATGTAATTTGCATGCCACAGTATTTCCCTTGCTTCCGTGGCTCTGTGCGGCTTTTTGAATATAAAACAGAGTGCTACCATGTGCGTATCATGGCATGATGTGCACACAGTGTAAACAGACCATGTAGGCTTTATTGAATCTGGCCAACTAAATATCTCCCAAGATATGCAATTTACAGTGAAAATTTATAACATGTTTTTCTTCAACAAAATCTTAGGTTTTACCACTTTTGTAGGTATTAAGTATGTATGGAAATATTTCTTATGGACATAATTACTAATAAGCAATCTTCCTCTCTTAAAACCCTCTTTTGCGCATTTTTGCGCATTTTTGTGCCTAGCGCAACAGCGGGCAGCGCCGCCTAATTAGGTTTAAACTATTCCTGGCTCCACAAAGTCTGCTCTTCACTTTTTTCCCTTAGAATTGCTCTATCTCTCAATTTAAACACCATATTCTCATTCTAAGGCCCTTCACTGGTCCAATTAAGTAATCCTACAAGTTAGCACTATTAAACCATAAGCACTACTTACTCTTATACTCTCTACGATTACCCTGTCCTCTATTGGTCCGTCTTAAATTCAGTTTTCCTATATTACTCTAGCATGTCCAAAGGTCAGTCAATGGTTTCCTCTCCAGTCCAGCTGGTGAATCTGGGAATTTTGAGGCAATGCTACAACTGTCTCATGTACACGGACAACCCTCTCCTCCTCCAAACAGGTTCAAATATATGTGAGAGATGCAACTATTTAGCCAAACTGGAGGCTGAGCTCTCTCATCTCAAAACTGGTGTAACCAGTCAGGAGGAGAAGGTAACCTCACACAACACAATTCCAGTATCACATAGTCCCACCACATCAGCGAACCAAACACATAAATACACAAAAACATACTCGGAGGCCCTAAATAAAAATCTACCTAAGCAACAGAGACCTCCAAAGCAGACTTCCAAGCAAACACTTCCTCAAAACAAAACACGCACAACACATAGCCCACAAAGTCAGTGTGCCAAGCAGCCACAGCCCTTAAGGGTGAATAACACACCTGATTCTCTTGTAATAGGTGACTCTATTGTCAGACACACTGACGTCCCGCTCACCAGGCTGAATAAAGAGAAGGTCACGGTGAGCTGCCTGTCGGGTGCTAGGATCCGCCACATAACGCAAGCACTCAGGTCACTCCAAAGCAAATACAAATATGACTCAGTCATTGTACATGCTGGTGTGAATGACCTGAGACGTACCTCCCTGGACTACATGAAAAGAGACATAGAGGAGCTCTCTGATCATGTAGCCCAGGCTGGTATGACCCTGACCTTGAGCAGCATCTTACCCTCACCTAGAATGATGCCACAGTACAAAGACAAAATGATCGATTTTAACAATTGGCTAAAATTTTGGTGTCATTCAAAGGGGATCCAGTGTCTGTCAGCCTGGGATGACATGCTCGACAAGCCACGTTGCTTCGCTAGGGACGGCTTGCACCTGTCACCACTGGGCTTTCGGATATTGGCAAAGGCTCTTGCCACCCCCATAGTGCCTTTTTTAGGCAAGGCTCAAAAGTCAAATCCACCCCCATAGACAGCACAAGGAATAAGAAACTAAGAGTAATGCTGCTAAACGCCAGAAGTCTTAACCTCAAGATGCACGCACTCGAAGCTCTCCTCAGTATGGAGAACATCGATATCTGTGCAGTGACAGAAACCTGGTTCAAGGCTCCAGAGAGCACCCCAGCACTACCAGGCTATACCTCATATCATGCTGTTCGGCCCCAAAACCCGGACCGAACCACAAAAGGAGGGGGAGTTTCCATATTTATCAAGGATATCCACACCTCCAGGTTAGTGGCATTGCACGAAGTATCGGAGACCATCCATGTGCAACTAACAGTGGGCAAGACTGCTTTTCAGTTTATAGCATCCTACAGACCACCCTCTCAAAGTCAGGAATCCCACTCGGCTTTCCTGAAAACATTGGAGAACATGAAGATCTCTCCGAACACCATTATATTGGGCGACTTCAACTACCCAAACATTGACTGGGAGCACTACTCAAGCCCCAGCACCTTAGTCCAAAGGTTCCTGGAAATTATAAACTCAAATTTCATGGAACAACTAGTCACCACTCCCACAAGAGGGGACAACATACTAGACCTGATCATTACCAACATGGGGACTCTATGCTCCACACCAGAAGTATATCCCTCATTGGTAAGATCAGACCATAAATTAATTTCACTGGATGTCCACATCCCGACCCCACCCCCAGCCCAGAAAACCACAGTGAAAAACTTCTCAAAAGCGAACTTCTCACTTCTCAAAACCGAAGTGAAATCCTTCAAGGCCCCAGGGACAGTGGAAACTATGGGCCAAACTGCAGAATCCTATATAAACGCATTCTACGGACATCTCCAGGAATGCATGGATCATGCTATCCCAAACAAAACCAAGACCCAGTCATCCAAAGGCAGGCGTCCAGTTTGGTGGACCCCTGCCATAAATAAACTGTACAATAGAAGGAGGAAGCTACTACATGATAGAGCAAAATCCCTAATAGGGAAGGCATCTCTGATCAGTACTAGCAAAAAATTATGATCCCTCATAAAATCCTCCAAGGCCAGCTTCGAGAGAAAAATTGCACAGGACACCAAAGACAATCATAAGGCTTTTTTCAGTTATGTTAGAAACCTGGGATGCAACTCCCAGACTTGTTCTGAGTTGATTCTAAACGACAAAAAATACACTGAACCCACAGACATCGCCAATATCCTGGCAGACAGGTTCAGTGCAAACTTCTCCGCCCCCTCCCCCCCAAAAGAGCAAGTATCTATCCCAGCAGAGGGCTGCCTCCCAAACATCTCTGATGCTCAGGTGAAGGCTGCCCTCTCCAAAGCATAAAACACTGCTTCCATGGGACCAGATGGCATCCCAGGTTGCGTCCTATATGAACTTCAAGAGGAACTAATCCCTCAAATAAAACAGCTATACAATCTCAGCCTCACTACAGGATATGTGCCCACAGAATGGCGTACAGCAACAGTGGTCCCACTCCACAAAGGTGGAGCCTCTATGGACCCTGGAAACTATTGCCCCATAAGCCTCACTAGCTTAGTCTACAAGGCTATGGAGAGGATCATCATGGAGCTCATAAACAAAGACATCGGGGACCTACAGACACTAGATCCTACCTAGTTCGGCTTTGTCAAGGGCAGATCTTGCCTTTTGAACCTGGTTGACTTCTTCGAAACAGTCACCAAAGCCATAGATGAAGGGAAGGTAGTCCACACAGCCTATCTGGACCTTGCAAAGGCATTTGACACAATACCCCACTCGGGCATCATAGATAAGCTATCCAGCTTAAATATAAACCCCTATGTCACAAGATGGGTCGCAAACTGGCTCAAAGACAGAACCCACAGAGTGAGAGTTGCTGGAGCCATGTCAGACTCGAAACTGGTCACAAGTGGTGTCCCACAGGGTTCTGTCCTGGGACCACTCTTGTTCGGTATATACTTTTCCGAGGTACAGGCAAACGTGGGAGGACTATGGCTCACCAAGTTCGCAGACGACTGCAAACTGGGTGCCATAATCAACTCTCCAGCTGACGCAAACATCCTTCAAAAAGGTCTCACAGAGACAGATAACTGGTGCCAGCACCCTGGTTTAAAGCTAAATGCCAAAAAATGTATAGTCATACCCTTTGGCAAAAACAATGTGCCCACAAATTACCACATAGGCAGAAACCCATTAAGTACAGAGAAAGTTATTAGGGACCTGGGGACCCAAGTTGATAGCAATCTCTCCTTTGAAAACCACATTGCCAAAGTGGTTAGAAAGACCTTCTACATAGCCCACCTCATCACGAAGGGTTTCACATCTAGATCAAGAGAGGTAATCGTGCCTTTATTCATCCCTCATCAGGCCCATCATAGAATACAATGCCCCTTTTGGGATGTACCTTACCCGACACCTGCAGCAATTAGAAAGACCCCAAAAGTATCTCACCAAGAGGATCAAGGGTCTCAAACAGATGCCATATGCTGCTCGGTTAAAAAAACTCCAGCTCTACTCAGTTGCATACCACCTACTTTGAGGCGATCTATGCCTGACATACAAAGCTATGTCAAATTCAGAATTAATGGACATGCTCCACCTCAGTAAATCTAAATCCCTTAGAGCCACATGCTCGAGGGACTTGAACCTCAGCACAGAAATAAATAGAGCTTGCTGGGGGGACAGGTTCATAACCCAGAGGCTCCCTTCGCTCTGGAATAGAATTCCAGTTCATGTGAGGCAGAGCACCTCACTGAATCTCTTCAAGAAGAATCTCAATAGGTGGATGGGGGATCGTAGGTTTGTCCCAGGGATTACTCCTGTGTCACTATTAGACAGAGGCACAGTAAACTAAACCTTAAAAAGGGCACAGTATACTCAAATCAAGGGGTGGCGTAAGCCATACAGAATCAGGCTAGGCTTATAATTGCCTCAGGGCAGATAGCCTAGTATGAACCTATGAACAATATTTCAAGTATAGTGTGATGTAAATTGACATTGAAAATGATTTTTTCTGTCTTCTACCATGGTGTATCATACCATATTCCTCAGTAGCATGCAGGTCTCTCAGTTATGAAAATATGAACATAAATATTGAAATACAAATAATAAGAGGCAAACATTGATTAATTTCTCCACTGCTGTACATTTTAGATTAACAATCTTAGTGTTTTTTTTTTTTTTTTTTTTTTTTTTTTGTTAATAGCTCCTTGCCCTTTCTAATACTACTTATAATTACCTTGCAACTCACATAGTTAAAAAAGCCACCCCCCCAAAAAAAAAAAAAATACCAGGACACCATAAGGAGTTATGGATGTTACGTGGAAGTAAGCAAAAAACCCACTACAGGCTTGAATGATTGATATATATATATATATATATATATATATATATACATATATATATATATATATATATATATATATATATATATATATATATATATGTTAGATCAGTTTGTCAACTATTTACATACTACAACTGATTTTTTTGAAATTTACTCAAACATTTTCTTCAGAACAAATAGAATTCTGGAATGTTTGCCTTAAAATCAATAAGCAAGGCAAGATGGAAATAAAATTATTTAAGAAGGCTTGTTGGAGAAAGAATTAATTACATCGAGACAGTCTGCATCCAACATATACTTCAGCAATATCATAACAGGGCAGTTGCTGAGGACATCAAGACTATGTATAGAAGAATGTACATATGAACAAGCGACTGAAGATCTAGTAAGTAACATGCATGATAGACGTTATTCGGTGAAAGCAGTCCAAGAAAAAGTAAAGTATAAAAAGCCTTAGAGCAAAGGGAAATGGCATTTCAATAGGGATATGAATGAAGCTACTAATGAGAACCAGAATAAAAGCGATACAGAAGTTAAACTAACCCTAACGTATAGCAGCAATATTGTAGTAGTATGTGATGTTATAAAGCATAACTGGAACATTTTAATGAGTGCACAACTGAGGAAAATACTGGGTGAGAAACTACGTTTTGAATTCAAGAATGCTAAATCATTACAATGTACACTCTGCTATGGTCAAAGAGATGGCACACAGAACTACATCCTGTATTGTTAAGTAAAGAAGGAGCCTATCTTTGTAATATTTGCAAGGTATGCAAATTTATAGATAGTGGCAACAGATTTCAACATCCAATAACAGGGAGAATATATACATTGAGAAGATATGCTAGTTGCTACACAAAAAATGTTGTTTATTTAGCCTCTTGCCAAAAATGCAAAGGATTTTATGTGGGCAAAAGCAATAGAACTTTGAAAGCATGCATAAGACAACGAGTGACATAAGGACTGGTAAATAAACTAATAGGATGGTTAAACATTCGATATGCAACCCAGGCCACTCATTTTTTATTTATGGTGCTACAAGTAGTGAATGAAAGCCCAAGGTGAGGGGATTTGACAAAGAAAACTGAACTAACTGAACTTCATTGGATAATAATGATGCAAGCAGAGAAAAAGCCAGGACTTAATTACAATGTTTCATTGAAGCCAGCCCTGAAAGGGCAGAAGCTACTACGTTAATTCACTCTACTTGATATAAATGAGTTTGAAACTCAGAATTTTTAACTGTTTTTAAAGATCTGAAGAATGGCAAGTCCCAAAAGCACTCATCTTGTAATAAACCTGAGTTTTATGCCTTGGACTATGGTTATCATTTCTGCTTCTGTTGTATTTGGAATACTATTTAGCCCATGTTGGTGTGTTTTTTGTGCTTTATATATGTGTGGTGTGTGTGTGTGTGTGTGTGTGTGTGTGTGTGTGTGTGTGTGTGTGTGTGTGTGTGTGTGTCTGTGTGTGTGTGAGTGTGTGTGCGTGTGTGTGTGTGTGTGTGTGTGTGTGTGTGTGTGTGTGTGTGTGTGTGTGTGTGTGTGTGTGTGAATGCACATGTAAGTAAAGTTTGATCTATGATTCATTTAGTCTAAACTCAACATTTCTAAAAATCTAATCTAAAACTCATTTAGTGTAAAATACATTAGTCTAATAGCATTCAATAGAATGGTGCAGTAGGTTAAAGAAAATTGATGGTGTGGCCTAGGCTATTAAGAAAGTGGGAATTATAAGGCAAATTGGCCTAGTACACCATTTGTACCTTATCAATACCCACCCACATGTTTGCGTTTGTGATTCAGCAGTGATTCACTCTCTGTGGTGTTTTCTCTTTTTTTTTGTGATTGTGCGACCATTGAGTTAATATATTTATGTAAGGGGAGCATCACTCCAGTGTGGGTGTGTAGTGGGGTTTGATCCCTGGAAAAAAGCAACTGGGTGAGTATTTGTTTTATATGAAATTTTAGATAAAATGTGATTCAATTAAATGAGTTTTAGATTAAATGTTTAGATTTTTTATGATTAGATTAAACTTGTCATATGCCAAAAATGCCATAGCTAAAATGTCATAGTTTGGCTCATGTAAAGGTACAGGATCAGCACTGTTTTACATAGAAATCCTTACAGGTAGAGTAGCAATCGTAAAAACACACACACACACACACACACACACACACACACACACACACACACACACACACACACACACACACACACACACACACGGTTTTAAAGATGTGGTCTTAAAGTGCCTGATACTCTACATTTTACCATTATAGTCTCAACTAATGCACATTTTGCATTTTTTTCAGACTAGTAGATTCATTGTATATGGATTATATCACTAGTTTTTTATGAAATGTAGAATCAAAAACAATATTGTTCTCGCAGCGAAAAGGTATAGTTGGTGTCATTTATATTTGTTTTAGCAAAATATGTATAGTTTATTTGATCTTTATTTGATCTAACAGACATGCTAATGTTTTAGATTCTCCTGTCTGCCTTCCATTATATGTATTAGATCAAGCTATACTCTAAAAAAGCTTGATAGTCAGTGATGTTTTTCTAAATGTCACAAGAATATCCTGAAGTAGTAAAAAGCCTTAACTATTTCTATTTATGATCAAATTCAGGGGATAGTTGTTTAGGAAATTATCATTAGTAAGAAGGCTATCCTTAAGTCAGTTGGATCTCTTTGGTCCAATAGGTCCCTGCTCCCTTGGGTGGGAGGGGGTACATACCTCTGAACTGCTGCAAAATACTGAGTGACCCCCTTTTAAAAAATGGTTTACAGTTTCAGACTCAGAATTGCAAGGAGCTGTGATATTTAATGCCTAATACATCCACTTTCCATCTGGGTATCATTATTGTTTAGATATTATTATTATTATTATTATTATTATTATTATTATTATTATTATTATTATATGGAACAAGCTGGGGAGTGAAGGTGCTCTGACTGTTAAAGATTATCCTGCTCGTGCATCTTTTTCCCAGTGTCTTTTAGCTGTGCTAAGTGTGAAATGGGCAGCAGATTTCTGATATCATTCTACTCAGAAGCCACAAGTGAACTTAATCTTAAGATATGATGCATGCAGGTAAGGGATGCCTTTATAACTGCAAGTTCTCTGTGAGGCTACTGCAGCATGAATAATAATAATGCATCTTTTTTCCAGTGTCTTTTAGTTGTGCTAAGTGTGAACTGGGAAGCAGATTTCTGATATCATTCTACTCAGAAGTCACAAGTGAACTTAATCTTAAGATAGGCTGCATGCAGGTAAGGGATGCCTTTATAACTGCAAGTTCTCTGTGAGGCTACTGCAGCATGAATAAGAAAACTCCATTAAATCTATTCCTGTGTCAGTAATGACAGCAAGCAGAGGTGTATATGTTATTTGTTTCCATCTTAGATGTTATTCACTCTTGTTTGCATTTGCAAATATGCCTTGGAGTCAAATAACTAAAATTAAATTCAACAGTTAACCACAAAAAAAAAAAAAAGCCAGAAAAAGAATTTCCAGACACAGCTACAACACAATGCTAATTTATTTGTTTAACACTCCAAACTCATGAATTGGTTATGCACTTTATCCACATCTCATAGGACATCATCAGAACCAACGTCAACATGCAATTACTTATTTAAATATACTTCACAGGGCCATTTGACCCCATACAAAATCAATGTAATTCACAAAATAATTTGAAATTCCTTAAGAAAAATATTAAAACTGATAAAACATGAAAATAATAGCAATAAATAACCAAATATATTTATGATTACGTACTTTTTATTTTAAAAGAATGAAACTTAAAGGTGAAGTGTATTTAAATAAGTAAAGCTAAGCAGAGATCACCACTCAGTAGTGTATACAATACTGAATAAATGTACAGGACTTTTAGTCTAATTAATTTGCAGAGCACCTGTTATCATGTGATTCGTACATGCCAGTGAATAATCTTGAATTATATAATGGTTCATTACAACAATGAAAGTTGTTTGATTCATGTATGCAGATATATGACCGTGGATATTATTGACCATTAATTGAGTCTGGATCACTGCCACAAATCATTTTATTATTGAAGGTACTCATAGAATGATGGAATTTTATTTTTGATTTAAGGCTATTATTTAATTATTCATGTCATTGTTTCCCAAATAAAAGTTATATATAATACCATGCATGTGTCTTCTGGGCACACTCATTGTAAAATTATAGGGAAGCAAGCTTATTAATATACCTGTTAATATTTAAAGTGGTATCATTCCATGACCATAGAGATAATTGTATAAGTTGGCTACCCCTTGAGTGGTAACAGACATATACATATACCAGTGGCGGCTGGTGACTTCAAATCAAAGGAGGGCTGTAGGAGACAGCTGAATGGGCGTGGTCAATGTCAAGTGGTGGGGACAACTAGAAAGGGGAGGGGCTATGCTCAAAACCACAAATCTGGTACTTTAATTAAATACACTGCCCTGGGTGCCCAATCGTCATTATGAAAGTCCAAACAAGACAAAATGAAGTGGAGAAAAAAAAATATTTCAGTGTATTGGCTACATGACAGCTTACTTAATATCTAGATGGAAACAAAAAGGTTGCGAGGCATAAAAAATAAATTGCTTTTAAATACATTGCTGAAATGTCAGTAAAAATCAAGTATTAAAAAACAAGTAGCACTCAGCTAAAACCACTTTTCATTGCACTGCAGTTCTAATTATAATTTATATTCAGATTTATAAAAGTACCAAGTAACATGCTAAAAGTAGCAATCTCTGTGATATACCCACTTGTAAAAATGTTTCTTATCCAAAAAAAGATCTGCTGCCTGACAACAACTATTTACTTGTTTCATGGGGAAAACCTGATCAGAGTAAAAAATTAACATCAAACAAGAAAAGCTCAAGATAAATAAATTGCTTAAAGGATTACTGTACAGGTTATGGACCACACGTGATAGATTGGCATTCTGTTTAGTTTATGGGTAAAGCCTGCAAAGATGACTGCAAGTCTCCAACAAATGTAATGAGCTTCTGAAAATACTGTCATATGTATTTCAATACATAAGGCTTATGCATTATCTAGTTATGTAAATATTCTCTTCATGACAACAACAAAAAGACTTTCAATGTTGATAATTCTTTAACAGTATGCTTGTTAAAGCTTACTTGCATTTTAAAATCTCAGACAAGCTTACCTGATGGTCATTAAAGCATTGCTACTTAAACACAGAGCAACAGGCACTGCAACAACATGCATTTTCTGAATAATAATAAGTACAAAAATATGACAGAAAACCAGAACATTCTGCAAAATTGAGGATAAATGAAAAGCCACTGTGTACCTGTGTCTGACTTGGATGGGGGATACTTTGTCTGCACACTTGCACTGCATAACTGTTCCTTGCCTTGCTTTTAACACATCCAAAGTCAATACATGGGGGAGTGGGGTACAACAAATATGTCACAATATGAAATGTCTCTGGCTGACTGTGATGGCCCTGACATTTGTCATACTCTCAACCTCAGGACAAGAAATCTGGGCAAAGCCATAAATAAAAGTGTGGCAAAGGCCCAAAATAAGGAAAATTTTTAAATATTGCTCTTACAAACTTAGAAAGTTAATAAAATACTAGGTGTTGCATTTAGTATGAATTTTCTGAAGGGTATGAAATCTGAAACTCAAACATCTGTCACCGTATTCTAAGTTCAATGACCATAGATGTGAATTCCAAAGGACAGAGAGCCTCAAAGCATCACTGAATTGTTAGAAGCCAGGGCTTTCATGGAGCCCCCATTGCTTACCACCTGATATGCCTAAAGGATAAAATCATACCTTTATATATTGCATGTGCAATTTTTAACTTAATAAGAAAAGAAAAGGGTTAATGCCTTTTTTGTATGCTAGACCCCACCTTAAACAAAACAGAACAGCATATTCCTTTTTCTGTTTGATACTGCTGTAGTAAGACACTGAAATGTCATTTTAATCAGAGCTTTTTTATTTGGGGTGGAGCATAGCTGGTATCCAGGAAATGGATGACATGGAAGAGGTGTCAAGTTGCAAAAATATAAATGTTCACATTTATATCTTATTAGTATAAGCAAAATGTATGAAACAAACACAATGCATTGTACACCAACTGCTAAAAACCTGAAAATAATAGTTTAGTGCATATAAAGGAAGACAGAGGGTATGACATAGTATATAAAGTCAGTTGTGTAATAGTCATTTATATATGAGTAAGGATTACAAATGCAGGCTCTGGCTTATATCTTTCACCCTCTGGATCTGTGAAACCTGTCACTAAGTCTCCTGTGGTGTGTCTTCTTGTCTCCGAGCCACTGGGCCACCTGCTGCCCCCAACTCTCATCTACTGCATTGCCTGAAGGCCTCAGTGATAACAGGATTGATTCCAAAGTACATCTAATTGCTTCTCATAATCTATTCATTTCACAATAGTGCAGTGAAACATTTTTCTCACAGCCTGCAGCTTTTTCAATTGTTAATCAGAATGAGGCAGGAAAGAATTACTTTTAAAATTCAAAAGAAAGTACTGCAGTAATTCTGATAGAAGTACATTTTTATTATACAATAAATAAAAGTTAGAACTCAACTGAAGCAAACAGTGCAGCAACCATAAAAGTTCAACTAGAAAAGAAAAAGCAGCAAATGCACTGTGTGCAAAATTCCATCTCTGTGTCTTGGGAATTCACCTCTATTCAACGCTCATGACAGTCCACAACACCTTCAATGAATCCAAGTAGAAGTGAACAAAAGTTTATTGTAATGCCAACAAACAAAGAATGGTTAAGTGCTTTCACTCCTGAGGAAGCGCTTGTTTTATTCAAGTGAAAGTGCTTAACCATTCTTTGTTTGTTGGCATTACAATAAACTTTTGTTCACTTTTACTTGGTTTCATTGAAGGTGTTGTGGACTGTCATGAGCGTTGAATAGAGGTGAATTCCCAAGACACAGAGACAGAATTTTGCACACAGTGTATTTGCTGCTTTTTCTTTTCTAGTTGAACTTTTATAAATAATAGTTACAGTAAAAATTAAATGACATGCCATAGCAAAGTTAAGCTTTTCAGTTTATATTTGCGTGTTAATTAACTGTTTTAAGTCAGGGCTTAACTAGAAGAAGCACAACTCTTAAACTACTGAAACAGATTGTTTCCAGCTGTGTTTGTGCATGTGGTTGGTGAGGGTGCATAAACATCAGTACAGTACTGTACATAGTCAGTGCAGTAGTCAGCAGTGTTACATGTAAATACAATACAGTACAACATATGAAAATATAATCTTATGCAATCAGTTGAAATCAGGCTGTGCAGGAAGCTTTAGCAGAATTGTAGTGCTACAGTAAGTTCAATTAATGTTATAAAACAAAGTAAAATAATTCAGTGATGTAAGATAAGTGCTGTTGTAAGAATCAAGTCAGAGACTGGATGAAAGTATAATTGCCCCAGTAATGAAAATGGTATGGGCAATGGCAGTACAGCATGAAAGAATGGCAAGGTGGAAATGGAATGCATAGTCAGAAAGGGGGATGGGAAGAAAGGAAAAGAAACTACGCTGTTTGCTGGAGCACAGGCTGCCTTTTTATGAGCCATGTCACTCAGTATAGCTCATAAAAAGCTTCTTTAGACAACTACTTTCCACACTGCCAAATAAATTATTAAAGCATACATGTACCATAATTTGAGGTTAGTCCAAAATATTCAATATTTGTGCAATCGATACACCTCCATTAATTTCTATATGTGCTGTAAACAACTTGTGAAGAACTACTATATATTTATCTTTGGTTTGGTCTACAAATAAAGTTATTAAATATTTAAAAAGTTGTGTTTTTCTAGTAAATATATTTTTTACTATTGTCCACCATTCATGAGGAAAGGAATTCACACACGTACTCTCTTTTTTTCTTTCTCACAAACACACACACACATACATACACATACACACACACACACACACACACACACACACACACACACACACACACACACACACACACACATACACACACACACACACTCGGACACACACACACACAAACACACACACACACACACACACACAGTTTCCCGATCATACACCCTACCTGTACTCGGTCCATCCTGCAGCTCCCCGATCTTGTTCTTCCATGCTGGCGTGCAACATATCCATCCTGCAGCTCCCCGATCAATCTCGGTCCTCCATGCTGGTATGATCCTGCAACTCCACTCCCATCTTAGCTCTCCTGTGAGATGTGAGGAGGCTGGAGCCTCCCGCTATTGGTCCAGAATACAGGCGATGCAGTCTGGTGACCGTCTGGTTTGTGCGGTCGTCACCTCACAGATCTCTGGGTTGGAAGGGAGGAGTTTACTCCCTTCCCTATCTGGACTGCCTAATTGAGCAGTCTGGAGCTCAGGAATGCCTGAGCATGCGTGCTTGGTGTTCTGGTCTGCCTAACACAGCAGCCAGGAACTAAGCACGCATTCATGCAGTCCAAGATTTTTTTTTTTATTATTTTCATGTTTTATTTTTATTTTTTCTACAGGGACTGACTGGGGACTTTATTTCACAGGTGGGAGGGCTGCAGTCCCGCAGTCCTATAGCACGAGCCGCCCATAGACACACACACACACACACACACACACACACACACACACACACACACACACACATATATATATATGGTTTACTATCAATTGTGCGAACGACAAGCTGTTGGTACATATGCTGCCAAAAATCAGATTGTTATTTACACAATGTCAAGTGTATGGGATAGTCGAACACACTTATGTAACTGCAGTAGTGCCTTTGCATACGTGTGTTCGACAAATTGTACGGAGATTAGAAATTCATCAATATCTCCACTGTAGTGTGATCTTGGAGTTGGAATATATTATTAGCAGGGGGTGCAGGGGGGCGTGCCCCCCTGCAAAAATGTGATATGTCTTATAGGAGTTTGATTTACATCAGCTTTAAACTTTTGAATGGAGATTGTGGTACAGTGAGGATCAGGAAATGTATTCTTTTGTTGACAGTAGTGCAATCTCAGAATTGGTACATATGGCATACAGGGAGTGCCCCCCAAAAGATGGGGTGCAAGGGGGCCTGCCCCCCGTAAAAGCATAGAAAAAAGTAGCTTTTTGTTGTTTTCTGAAGTTCAAGTTTTTGGAAAATTGATCTTTTGGTGTCGACCATATGAATTTTGAGTTTCTGAAAACTTGAGTTTCTGATAGAGGTGTGTGTGTGTGTGTGTGTGTGTGTGTGTGTGTGTGTGTGTGTGTGTGTGTGTGTGTGTGTGTGTGTATATATATATATATATATATATATATATATATATTTATATAGATATATGTGTGTGTGTGTGGGGGGGTATTCTCTCTGGCTATCTGGTTGAGCTGTCCATGCAGTGTTGCTATAGCTTGCAGACATATAATGTTGTGGTGTTTGTGGTTATAGCTGAAGTTACATGTGCCACCCACTTGTACTTTGGGGGAACTGTTTCAGCTATTACTTGAATGTCCATATATTCTACTATGGTTTAAATAGATTATTGAGAAATTTCATCATGTTTTGCTTTTGAATATCAGTTTTAGGTGCCATTAGAAGGCTTAGACTGCAGTTGATATATACATGTTTTTGATACACAATGGTTATAGATGGGTATAGCTGGACCTTTTTTTGAGTGTCATTATCCTAGCTCACTATGGTGTATAAAGTGTAACATGATGGAATCAATTTCTGGCAGCAAAGCAAAGGTCCTTATAACTGCTCCTTGCAATAAGGGAAGCAGAGTTCAGATTATTGTTCATGAATATGTTTCAGACTGACGGCTTTTTGATTTGTAATTACTACATGAGAAAATTGTTCACCTTTGTATTTATTTTTTTTATTTTGTTTTTGGATTTTGTGTTGCTGCTATGCTATCATCCATGTAGTTTCTTGCATTCAGTATGATTTGGCTGTAATTTTTAAATTGCATAATTACAGCTTTAAATTTAGTCAAGCACTGGGCAACTTTGCCTCTATTTAGTTAAAAATGTAACATTTTCTAGCTTGTTGTTGTATGATATTAACATAAATAACAGAGTTTCCATTGTTCTAGAAATTGGTTAGTTGGTCCTTTTCCATAATAATTACTCTAGTGGTTTGTGATGGCTGAATTGTTATTTGATGAGACCATCCCCAGGATTCAGAAACATTACTGTCAGCAGTAAGGCTTATTTATCGCTGGCAGATTTTGTTTCTGATTCATAGAGAACATTGTTGCAGTCCTGTTACACTAGAACACAAAGCACTGAAGTTAGCTGCCTGTCTGATTTACCACAAATGGAAATTAAGCATTCTGGGGTGCAAAATATGAGACAAATGCTCTGCTATAAAATGTTTTATTCAGCTGAGCGATTCACTGAACTGCTCAGCTGCATTAACCATCACTTCCAGCTGCATTAATTAACAATGGTTAAGATTCACATTCACCCATTACTTTCAATGGGATTACTCACATTAAATGTAAGTACCATGGAGTTTAGAGGGCAGTTACTGCTTTGGGATGGGGGTCATATGTGTATAGCTGCATGTGTGAATGTATGCAGAGTTATGAGTAGTCTTAGGTGAGTGTGTGAATTTGTCTGGGTGTTTGCAATGGGGGGTTAGTCAGAGCATGGATTGGTAGGTATGTGTGTGTGGGGGGACTTGAGTGCATGTGTGTGTTGGGCGAGGGAGTCATGAGTGTATGTGTGTGTGGGTGCATGTTTGAGTGTATCAGTGACTGTGCCAGTGACTATGATTGGGCTCTATGGTGAGTGTCTGAGTGTTTGTGGGTCTGTCTATATGTGCATATTTGATGGGTGGTTACCACATCTCATAACTCTTCTAGACCAATAAACAAAGCCTTTCATACTGAGATGGGGCACTAGCCATCAAGAATAATTAAATATTAAACTAACTCAGATGAAAAATTAATAAACCAATAATTTTACAGAAAAGAACGTATGCCCAAGAATTGCAAGTATGAAACACAAATGTCTGGCAACATTAATTCACTGTAAAGGTCCATGAAGAGGGACAGGACAGTTTTATTAGACAAAGTTATGGATTTTCTGTAATGTGAGGCGCAGTTCAGGGATGGGGATATGTCATTTTGTGTATATGTGTGTGTGTGTGTGTGTGTGTGTGTGTGTGTGTGTGTGTGTGTGTGTGTGTGTGTGTGTGTGTGTGTGTGTGTGTGTGCTTGAATGTGTGTATGTTTGCAGGTGAGTGAATGAGTAGTGGTTCCTTTGCCAGTATTTGTTAGTGCTTGTGGTAAAGTCCAAGTGATTCAGAGACATGCAAATTTGCCAATATTGAGGACTGTCCACAATGCAGCTAAAGCATGTCTCATTCAGTGCTTTTCATGATTGTGTTAAGTTACTGTTTTGGCTGCAGCATTTAGTGCTCACAGTCGGGCACTTTCTGAATCATTGTTTATGCCAGTTCTATATTGTTTCATATACAATTTGATAGAAGTGATCACCTGGGGGACTATGTGGGCTGTGAATTAGTTGAATATTGTAAGTCGTCTATACTGTGACCTTAATTAACAAAACAGCTGTTACTTTCCATCTTACCTTAATAATGAATGATTTGACAAACTGAATTTAACTGGCACAGGTTATGGCCTCTATTAGAAAGTTGTCATGAGCTATTGTAAGTCTGCAATTAGCCATTTTAAAAGAGAAGACAACTTTGGGTATGGTAACAATATATTTCCCTCATATCAGGGATCTGTGAGAACTGTAGCTCTGTTTTTCCTCAAAAGCTTCACACATTTTTAAATGTAATAAACATACTAACAATGTATTTTTTAGAGTGTCAGGAGCTACTGGAACTTTTAAAATAGTGGTGGCTAGTATCTACTTTCTCCAGTTATTACAATTTTTATTTTATTTATCCTTTGTTGAACAGGTTAGTCCCATTTGGCTTGTAGCATCTTTTCAGGGGAAACATGGGGTGGTATCTATAGGGTCATAGGTTCATAGGTAGGTATTAGGCTATTGGCCCGAGGGCCTACGTAAGCCTAGCCAACAAGGATCCCTGGCTTACGCCACCCAAAAAAGTTATTTTCCTGTGCCACTGTTGAGCAGAGACTCAGAAGTGATCCCCGGGGTGTATTTCCTATTTCCCATCCACTCATCAAGATTTTTCTTGAAGAGTGCTAATGAAGAACTTTGCTTGACATAGATGGGTAACCTGTTCCAGAGTATGGGAAGTCTCTGGGACAGGAATCTATCCCTCCAGCATCTCCTGTTTATTGTGGTGACAAGGTTTAGGTCCCTAGAGTATGTAGCTCGGAGGGATTGGGATTTTTATAGGTGTAGCATGTCCAATAGCTTTGGGTTTGACATAGCTTTATATGTCAGGCAGAGATCAACTCAGAGTAGGCGATATGCTACGAAGTAAAGCTGGAGTTTTTTTGAGACGGTCAGTGTAGGGCATCTGTTTGAGGCCAGTAATCCTCTTTGTGAGGTACTATTGTGGCTTTTCCAGCTGCTGCAGATGTCTTGTGAGTAGGGTTGCCAGGTTTCTTTGTGGCTAAAACCGGACTAAGGTCACGCCCCTCGCATCACCCATAACTCCACCCATTCCCACCCCTTTCCCATCCATGCCACAACCATTTTGTGACATCACCATGACAGCTGATGGGAATGCCCTCTTTGATGACTTAAGCCATACTTAAAGGGGAGAGGAGAACATGGGCGACGCTAATTGTGCTGCTAGGCTGCTGCAGCTGTAAGTACCAGTATTGATGAAAAGTGTCAATATGGTGCATTTTTCTCCAGTTATTTATTTTCTATGTCCCTAAACCTAATTATGGATGGTAAAAAGCAGAAACCTGATCTCACCACAATGTAGTCAATTGGTAAATAAAATGCGGTTACTGTTCCAAAATACAGTTCCAAAAGTCACTGTTCAAAGAAATTGTTGGCAGCCGTAATAAAGATATAAAACTCTTCTTTATTGTAGATGTAATTAGAAAAGGTAAGCGCTTTCGCGTGGTCACAGCCACGCTTCATCAGACCTTTTTTTTTCTAATTATGGATGGTCCATGGAGATAAAAGGTCGAGAGCTAGCTAGCCTGTGTACGCGGTGGTAAATCTGATTAAAAAAATCCAAAAAAAAAAATGCACAGGGCAAGCAGGTTATCTTTGCTATTAAAAAATTGTAAGTTTCGATTTACCCCATAAGACCTTTTAAGTCAATAACATCATTTTACTGCTCATTAAGTAATGACGATCTTAACATTCCCTTGCATTTTGAAAGTTCTGTCAAATACTGTTTGTACTGGGGTGTGGGACAGGTACTCGATTGTTGTTAAGATGTAACATGTTTTCCGTTTCGTAATTAGCTGCATCCATGAAGTTCTATTAGGGAAGAGTTAGCAAACACTGGTATAAGAGGTGGAGGCTACCTGAGGTATAAGTGCATGATGGCAAAAGTAAATGTACAGTGCACCTGGGTAAAATGACTAGGCTTGCAGCGTAAACAATCTCCGATTATATTCTGTCGGAAGTTCATATAGCACAGTCCAGGGACAATTGTTGATGTATGTGTTGTATATCATGTACATTCTGTTCACTAAAAATGCCTTTTCCAGGCTCAGCCACTCAGCGGACAGCATGTATGTATGTATGTACTGTCTAAACTGCGTAGCTACCAGGAATACTGAAGTTAAAAGCATTTCATTGTTGTGTAGTAGATAGTAACATATCATACTGCTCCCGTTTGAGCTGAATACATTTACTTTCTCCTCTCCTCTCCTCTGGTGGCACAAAAAAAAAACGGACTTCACGAGTCCGGTTTTGATGAAATTTTTTAACCGGACAATTTGTCTAAAAACCGGACAGTCCGGTCAAAAACCGGACAGCTGGCAACCCTACTTGTGAGATACATTCCAAAAGGGGTATTGTACTCTATAATGGGTCTAATGAGTGTCGAGTAGAGGGGAACAATGACCTCTTTTTTCCTGGATGAGAACCCTTTTATGATGAGGTGTGCCATGTAGAAGGACTTCCTGACTACTGTGGCGATGTGACTATCAAAGGAGAGACTACTGTCCACCTGGGTCCCAATGTCTCTTATCACACATTCAATGTTAATAGACTGCTGTCTGTGTAGTAGTTCATGGGTACAGAGTTTTTACCAAAGGGGATGACAATGCACTTTTTGGCATTGAGCTTGAGGCCATGGCTCTGACACCAGGCATCTGTCTCAACAAGGCCCTTCTGTAGGATTTCCACATTATTTGGCGACTCGACTATGGCTTCTAGTTTGCAGTCATCTGCGAACTTTGTAAGCCAGAGGCCTTCTGTGTTACCCTGTACTTCAGAGAAGTAGATACTAAAGAGGAGAGGTCCCAGGACTGAACCCTTTGGTACTCCACTTGTCACTGGTTTGAGGTCAGATTTGGAGTGTGCAACTTTTACAGTGTGGGTTCTGTCAGTGAGCCAGTTGGCAACCCATCTTGTGACGTAGGGATTTATACCTAGTTTAGTGAGTTTAGCTATAATTCCAGAATGGGGGATGGTGTCAAAAGCCTTGGTGAGGTCAAGATAGGCTGGGTGAACCACCTTACCCTCATCTACATCTTCGGTGACTGCCTCAAAGAAGTTGATCATGTTCAGGAGGCATGATCTGCCTTTCACAAACCCAAACCAGGTGGGATCCAGAGTTTGGAGTTTACCAATGTCTTTGTTTATGATTTCCACTATGATACGTTCCATGGCCTTGCAGACCAGGCTTGTCAGGCTAATAGGACGATAGTTCCCGGGATCAGTTGTGGCTCCCCCTTTGTGGAGTGGGATAACTGTTGCTGTACACCATTCAGTAGGCACAAAGCCTGATGTGAGGCTATGATTGAATATGGTGCTTAAGTGGGGAGCCAGTTCGTTCTGAAGTTCATGTAAAATGCAGCCTGGGATGTTGTCCTGTCCCATGGATGCTGTGTTTTTGTCTTTAGAGAGTGCAGCTTTTCCTGCATAGTTGTGATTACAGGGACTCTGCATTCTTCCTGTATAGATATGGGCCCTTTAAGGGGTGGGGGGGTAAAGTTAGCACTGAACCTATCTGCCAGGATGTTGGCAATATTGATTGGTTCTGTAATTTTTGTGCCATTGGGCTGTAACTCAGAGCAGATCTGGGTGTTGCCATTGAGATTCTTGACATAGCTATAGAATGCTTTGTGGTTGTCCTTAGAATTAGTGGCAATTTTGTTTTTATAGCTAGCTTTGGAGGATCTTATAAGGGATCTCAGCTTCTTACTGAAGCTTACCAGGGAGCTCCTCCACTCATGGGATTTTACTCTCTTTTGCAACAACTTCTTCCTTCTGTTGCACAGTTTGTTTATGGCAGGGGACCACCAGATTGGCTTCCTTTTTTTTGAAGATAGCGTCTTGGTTCTTTTTGGGATAGCATGATCTATGTGCATTTGTGTAGGATTCAGCAGTTGTAACTATATTGTCCATCTGCATGGGTGTCATGAAGTTCACCACTTCTGTCTTAAGAAACATGAAGTTGGCTTTGGAGATATTTTTTATAATGGTTTCCTTAATAGGGGCGGGGGTGGGATGTGGATATCAAGGATGCTTAGCTTATGGTCGGATCGGACCAATGAGTAGTTGACTTCAGGTGTGGAACACCGGTCACTCATGTTGGTAATGACTAGATCTAGGATATTGTTGCCCTTGGTGGGGGTGTGGATAAGTTGATCCAGGGCATTGGAGTTTATGAATTCCAGAAAGTGTTTTGTGAAGGAGTTGGTACATGAGTAGTTTTCCCAAATTATGCTGGGGTAGTTGAAATTGCCCATTATTAGGGTGTTTTGTTGAACTCTAATATTTTCCAGTACATCAAGAAAAGATGAGTGGGGATCCTGGGGCATGGTGGGGGATCTGTAGCAAGCCACAATTTGGATTGCAGTTTTTTCCAGAGTTAGTTGCACTTGGATAACCTCGGATGCATTATGCTGAGCAACTAGCCTGGAGGTGTGGATATCCTTAATGAATATGGACACACCTCCACCTTTGGTATTTCGGTCCAGGTTACATGGCCGAAAAGTGTGGTATGAGTTATAGCCTGGTAGTGCAGGGGTGCTCTCTGGGGCATTGAACCATGTCTCAGTCACTGGACAGATATTGATGTTCTCTATTTTAAGAAGTGCCTCGAGTTAATGTATTTTGAGATTTAGACTTCTAGCATTGAGTAGCATTACCCTCAGTTTTTGCTTGCCTGTTCCTGTTATGGTGGTGAATTTGTCATTTGAACCTTGCCTAAAAAAGGCACTATAAAGGTGGCAAGATCCTTAGCTAGTATCCGGAATCCCAGGGGTGACAGGTGCAGGCCATCTCTGGCAAAACATCATGGTCTGTCGACCATGTCATCCCAAGCAGACAGATGCTGGATCCCCTTAGAATGACACCAGAAGCTTAGCCAATTGTTGAAGTCAATCATTTTGTTCTTGTACTGTGGTATCATTTGGGGTGATGGCAGAATACTACTCGGGGCTAGGGTCATACCTGCCTGGGCTGCAAGATCAGAGAGCTCTTCCATGTAGTCCATTGAGGTACATCTCAGGTCGTTCACACCAACATGGACAATGACAGAGTCATATTTGTACTTGCTGTGGAATGACCTGAGTGCATGTATTATGTGGTGGATCCTGGCACCTGACAGGCAGCTGACAGTAACCTTCACCTTGTTTAGCCTGGTGAGTGCCTGACTATAGAGTCACAAATGACTAGTGTGTTGGATATGTTGTTTTGCCTTATTGGCTGTGGTTGAGTGGCACACTGAGTCCATGGGCTATGTGTCATTTGGGTTGTGTTGGGAGGTGGAAGTTGCTTGTGTTTCTGCTTTGGAGGTCTCTGTTGCTTGGGCAGATTATTATTGAGAGCCTCCGTGAATGTTTTTTTGTTTCTATGTGTTGATTTTGGTGGTGTAGATTTAGTGAGACTATGTGATAAGGGTGGTGTGGTGCAAGTGTTTACCTTCTCCTCTTAAAAATCAAGTTCAGTCTTGGTTGGAGAGAGCTTTACCTCCAGTTTGGCTAGATAAATGCATCTCTCTCAGGTTGTAGTGTTGGGTGGTAGGAGGAGAGGCTTGTCTGTGTACATGAGGCAATTTCTACATTGCACCAAGATGCCCAGATTCATCAGATAGACAGGAGAGAACACTGGGAGCTGACCCTTGGACATGCCTGAATAAAAAACTATTTTCCTCTAGATAAGTGAAGAAAGTGAGTACAAGAGCTGTTTTCTCTAAGCAAGTGAGGAAAGTAAGTGCAAAAACCGTTTTCCTCTAGATATGGAGGAAGGTTGAGTGCTATAGTAATTAGTAGCTTATTTAGTGCTTACAACAAGTTCTGAGCACGAATAAGCACATTCAAGTGCTAAAACTAATAATCTGTATCTACACTAAGCTAGTTACAGGAAAGAAACAAGTACAAATGCAGGCTTTCAAATCAGAAAGTTGAGACAGATGAAAAAGATTGCCCAGACAGCCAAGAACTACAATTTCTGGGCCAGAACCACTCCTTATGTGGTAGACAGGTTACCTAGTGCTTACTATTTCCGCTGACAAGCTAGAAGGCTTCCTTCCAACACAGAAAGGCTTGGGGGGGCTCAGAAGCTTACATACAGTCCTGGATACAGCAAATCTATATCCAGACTCCACTAGTTACAGGAAAGGTAGGAAACAGGCCTACAGTTTTTTTTAACAGAAAAGTAGCTTAAACAGCAGTAAAAATAAATCAACTGTAGTGCAAGCTAGCACACTTGAGTATGTAGCAATATTAGACCAAACACAGTGTAAAAAAATGCAATTAAATTAAAAATGACTAAAAACAAGTGCAGAAGGTATTAGGTAGAATGTGGTAAAGAGATGGGAATGGGGGAAGTGTCCCAGATCAAATCTGCAGTGGGGCGGGCAACTGCAAAAGCCACCAAATTTAAACAATAAACCAGAAATAGGGAGGGTGGGTGGAACAAAACACTTTCAGCAGAGATCTGAAAAACTATACAGTGAATCATAAATAACAGTGCACAACTCTGAATAAAATTAGTCCAACAACAATTTACAGTACACAATTGTGAAGAAACAAAAATATACTTAGCTCTATATATTTCCAGATAGTTTGAAAAAAGCTCTGTTAGACACATGTTTCAGCAATGATATGCAGGCTGTTAACTAACAGGGTCTATAATTATGCAAGTAATTCTTCAGATAGTCAGAACTTTCAGTAGACATCTGAAAAACTATACAGTGAATCAAAAGTAACAGTGCACAACTCTGAATAAAATTAGTCCAGCAACAATTTACAGTACACACGTCTCAAGAACCAAAAAAATATACTTAGCTCTGTATATTTCCAGTTACGTTGAAAAGAGCTCTGTTAGACACAGGTTACAGCAATGATACTGTAGAAGAGATATTGTCTGGACATTAGGGAATTTCCACTACTCATTTTGATAGGTGCCATGGGATCTTTAGCATCCACCTTAGCTGCCACCAGGTCAAGCATATTAGACCGTGGTATAACAACTCTTCCAAAGGGAGTGTTGCACTGCAATGCCAACAATCCAATCACATGGAGTGGTAATAAAACACACAGTTTTCTAGTTCTCCAGCACCATAGGCAAGTTTGCTACTTGTGTCACTGACAAAATACCTGAGATTATGAGGACTGATGGAAGAGATTGTAAAATTTAATGACTATGAGAGTGAGATGATATACACATGGGGGCCCAGGTGCTACATAACTGCCATGTATTGTTTGGTTACTTCATAAGTACTGCAGTGTTATTGGTCTGGTTGACCTTTACTCCTTAGGGATCCATCCTCTTTGTGACAAAGGGAGATACTGCCAGCACAGCATCTGGAATTTTGTAAATAATCATATGTCATTGTGAATATCAACATGATGTATATAATAACATAATAACATGATGTGTTACAAATGTATTAGAACTGTATGTCATGTGTATGTCAAACTACTTGAAGGTATTTGCAAAGTGCTATTTGAAATGTAACCACGGTGTACCCTACTGGAAAAGAACATAAATGTATATACAGTATTGCAACTTTAAATGTATATATTTTAACAGTGGAAACTGGAATACTGTAGATTAACTTCAGTCCAGCAAAACTTCAGAAAAATAGCTGAAATTAAATTACTTTATGGCAGCTACAGACAGAATGTCTGTGCTGAGAAGTTTTCTGTATTGTCTTCTGAGTGAACAAGTTACTACAATTGTTTTATGACTTCCAGCATCTGCCAAAGATCTGATGTCTATGTATTTTCACCGGTAGATGCTAAATACTGCTAGCTTCCAGCAGTGGGGGTTTCACATGGGATAGAGTTCATTGGCAAGAAATTATGTCATTTTGCAAGCTATCCCAGCAGTAATATTTGAGATATTAATTTAAGACGTTTCTTAGAGAGATACAGCATTCTGTATTCTGTCTTGGAGCTCACAACATCAAATAGAACATACATTCACCACATCTAAATACTCTTAAGTAAGTTAACTAGGTTATACTAATTCTCTTAGATTCAGTCAGGAATATAGTAAAGCATAATTTAGTTGTTTTTCTTTATTTATTTGAGACTGTCCTGCAATGTTGTTTGAAATATTTCCTGTGGTTTTGAACTCTGATGTCACTGTGAATATATGCTTAGTATTTTTCTTGTTCTTTTATTATTTCTTATTAAATATATTTAAACATTTCATTGTGGCTGATCTTTGTGAGACATATTTAAGTTTTGAGAGTATTTGCTTATTTATTTGGTGACACCGTATGAGCCACTCTTAATAGCCTTGCTCTTGGTCAAACCACTATTTGTATTAATAGTAATATTACACAGTAATAATGGGCACACTTTGTTAAGGGCCTTAAAACAGATGATAAGAGTTGGCTGATGGCAATCATAACTACCTTATAGCCTGGGCAAAAGAGAGCATAGCTGGTGAACCTGTGCCAGCCTTTCCCAGGTGTGTGTGTGTGTGTGTGTGTGTGTGTGTGTGTGTGTGTGTGTGTGTGTGTGTGTGTGTGTGTGTGTGTGCGCGCGCGTGTGTGTGTGTGTAAATCAAACCTCAAAGAATTTGCATGTGTCTGCTACTTGGGCAAGAACATGAAGCACTGGTTGGACAGAGAGGGTGCTGGAGGTCTTAGCTTGGGCACTCAGCTGAGATCTCAACTGTATAGCTGTGACAGTGGGGAATCTTACTGGGGATCTGGAGAAAGAGGGAGAAACCAGCCCTGGACTTACTGTGGTCTCTTTGTGCTCTTAAGGGAAATTGCACTTGATACAGAGAGCTGGATCTGGAAATACTGTGTATGTACTTGTCATCCTCTCAGTGTACGTCCCCCACTGTTGCCAGTGGTGGGGATTGAGGCTACTTGATTACTGGTCCAGTGGTGAGCTTCACACTCTTTGAATGACTCACATATTTCTTGCAGAGGTTTAAGGCATACTCTAGAATAGGTAAGGCTGAATTTCTTTTGAGTATGAATACGTGGTGAATGGTGTTCAGATTTTTCCAAACTACATCTGGGATCACTCCCTATAGGTAAGATAAGTGAGTTTTGAGTCCTGGGAATCTGAGGTCAAACTTTGTCCTTTTCGAGCATTTTACTTGAGTATATAGACTTTTAAGCTGTTTTTTTTCAGGGAGACATGAATTGGCCTGGACAGCACCCAGTTTATGCCCTTTCTGTTCAATGAGATAGGGAAAGGTCAAGTCACAGATTACATAGACATGAAAAAAGTGTCTTGTTGACCAGTGGTGGAATAATAGGCTTCATCCCATACCCAACAACATGTTTCTTTTATGTACAGCAATCAGGTCTTGCTAATTCAAATTTTAAGTAAAATGGAAGCTGAAAGAAGCAAAGTTCAGATCCTCTGGACTTTGAATAAGAAAGTAAGTTCTCCAAACAAGATTCAAAATAAAACTATCTTGACAATTTCCCCAAGGAAATAATTTACCTAGTTTAATACTTAGGTGTAACTAAACTGTCAAAATAGGTTCATAGCTGACAGCATGAGTTAAGTTCCTTAGCTAGAAATCCTCAGATTCATTTATAAGGCTTTACAGATTACTGTGCTACTTTGTAACTAAGGGAACTATTACATTTTAGAAGACATATACTGTATAAATATTCTACTGAATAAGCTAGGAATCTCACAATGTCTATGTCTGTTTCTTATTCATGACTGGCAAAAGTCCTTAGGAGACAATTTGTGGCTAATATTTTAGGTGTTGATAAACGTTTATTGGACCGTGACTACATTCTTCAAGAGTGAGTAAAACTAATGAGTTAGGACAGATACTTCACCTATGAGAAATGGCACCTGCACTGAGAATCATCATTGGGGAAATCAGATAACCATGGTACTTTGATTACCTAGATGTGGCATGTGCCTGACCACATACTCTATTTATGTGGGTGGCTATGCTTCAGCAGGCACATCACTCCTGGGTGATATGGAGGAGGTAGCCATATGTAAATGTGGCCAGTCCTCACTGTAGGGTGTACCCACAGTGGAGGCATGTGAATAGCTTCCATGTGAATGCTTTCAGCTGCAGTATGTAGAGGCAGAAGGATACAAGTTGCCAATAACTGTAATGCTGGCAAAAAGCACCAGCGAGCCAGGTCATATTTTAGAAGCTTTCCCATATATTGTCAGATAGGCTGACATTACACCAATAATCATTGCCATGGCAGTGGTGTAAGCCATATGTGCTGGATGACTGCCCCCGGCTTCCATTTATTAATGGCATTTGTGGCACCAATTTCAAGCAAACATCAGGAAGCATGGCAGTGCTGGCTACTGCTTCTAACCAGTTTCTACATTCTCTATATAGACACCATTTCTCGGTGCAGGTGGAAGGGCATGGGATGAGGTGGGTTACTGGTAAATTGCATAGACTATGGTGTGCAGGGTCCTGGGTTCAAGACCTGTAAGGGCTGTTTATACCACAATAAACAGGACTTGCTGGAAGGATAGATTCCTGTCCCAGAGACATCTCATACTCTGGAACTGGCTACCCATCTATGTCAAGCAAAGCTCTTCATTAACACTCTTCAAGAAAAATCTTGATGAGTGGATGGGAAATAGGAAATACACCCCAGGGAGCACTTCTGTGGCTCTGCTCTACAGGGGCACAAGAAATTAACTTTCTTGGGTTGGCGTAAGCCAGGGAACTTTGTTGGCTAGGCTTACTTGGGCCCTTGGGCCGATAGCCTAGTACCTATCTATGAACCTATGAGGGTGCACCCTGATTAGGAGTGCCAGGTATAACCATTACCTCAGTGGGCTGTGGAAAGTTGGGACAGGTTTCAAAAGCAACACAGCTGTGTCAATACAAGTGCATGGTATTGTGCTCTACACAGTTACCACTGCTCTCTCTCTCTTTTCTGTTTATGCACCATGTGGTACATCAGGCAATGAACACCTTTCAGTGCTCATTGTTTCTGTAGCAATTACAGGTTTTATGGGCTCAGGTTGGTAGCCCAAGGCCCAACAATCTTCAGGGGGTGCACCACACACATACACATGTACACACTCACACAAAGGGCTAATTTAGATTGCCCACTTCACCTACTGTATGTCTTTGGAGTATAGCAGAAAACCAGAGCACCCCAAGGAACAACACATGAACTCAGGGATGACATACAGACTCCATACAGAAAGCACCCCAGCTGAGAATTTGACTTAAGAACCTCTTGTTGTGAGGTGACAATGCTAGCTGCTACACCACTGTGCTGCCCAGTTAACACTGCAGATGGTAACAGTGTGCTCCCAGACTGCTACCATAAAGCCTCTATCATTATCTTCATCAGATTCTGGTGCAGAACAAACATCAGACATGCCCTGTTGTATAGCAGAGGACACCACACCTGAAGTACATTTGAAATAAGGCAAATGAATACCCTTGTGTGACATTACTAATATGTGTCAACACAACCATGCTGTAATCCAGGAATAGCATGCCCTGGTGTCTGCATCACAGATGTACCTTTAGATAGGATATGATGATGCTAAGCATTATGATCTTACAGAATGGGTGTGCTGCAAAACTCTGTTGCTAGCATAACATTAAACCAATCTGGTAAATCGCCAAAAGAGACATGGTGGACTTCCATATCCAGGCCTCCGTCAGGTATTAAGATGCATTATCTCTCTCTCCTGACATGGACAGCAGGAAATCTTACTCAAAAGTCAGTGTAGTTGGTGATGGCAGACCCATACCCATGGCTATCCTCTCCTGTGCAGAGGATGGGCCTTCTAGTAGGCATCCAGTATCATGTCAGCAACCCTCCACCTGACATGATGCATTGATGTGCTGTGGCAAATAGCAGCATTCACATCCACATCACCAGTGCAGGGTTACAGATGGGCCATTCAGTTATATTAGCTTCCAAAATCTGCAATCTGGGTTTTAAGGGGACAGGCAGTAGCATTTCCACATCATTGGGTGAACTTCCCGAGGCAATGTATGGTTTTAGTCACCATGTCTCATCCTATAAATGTGTATATATAGCTATGGTCAGTGAGTAGATGGGGCATATGTGCAGCGATGGCTGCAGATTGCATATATATTCAAGTGTCAACTGTGCCACCTTAAGTGGCAAACCATGACATACCCCACTAACATAGGACAGGTCTCCACATCTTTCCCATATAAAGTAAGGAAGAAAAGGAACAGATTATGATGTGGCATGCATTCTCTCTGCTACCTATGCATTCCTCTGCCCAATAAAGAATGTGAGATCCACATAATTGTACTAGTTCCCTTCCTAACCCATAATGTCCACTAAGTTCTATATTTTAAATATATATGCAGATATTGTGCATCACAACATGACCATCTCAGTATCATATCCATGGCCTTATCCCCTGATAGTCATACATAGCATACTGATCAGTCTGTCTAAAATTACTCTTGCATTTTCCAATCAAATTTCACTGCCTGTGCCAGTTACACCTGGTTTACCATTGCCATGTATATAACACGCTACAGAGTGGCATTTTATGGAGGACATTGACTGTCATTGTGCATTAATACTACTAGTTGTCTGTAGTTCATATGCAT
Source organism: Protopterus annectens (assembly GCF_019279795.1). NCBI lineage: Eukaryota > Metazoa > Chordata > Ceratodontiformes > Protopteridae > Protopterus > Protopterus annectens. The sequence continues at coordinate 869,531,824 of NC_056732.1, forward strand.
TAGATTTTGGAATCTGTAGTTATGCAACTAAGACATTGTTACCAAGGTACCTCACAGAGCACTACCTGATAGCTCATGTATGCCAGTTGATAGTATTGCCTCTTGGCAGAAGACTTCAGCTCCTGTGATAGTTCAGCTCAGCTTCTACAGAACAAATGTCGCCAGATAACTGCTCAAGGTATGAATAATATAACATGGAAGTCTAGGTGGCTCAAAATAAGCCAGACATCCTAGCTATTTCTGAAACCTGTCTGAAATCATAAGCCAGCCCTTCAACATTCCATATACCACTGTAATGTCTTCTTAGACAATATGTCTAGCCATAGAACTGGTGAGGGCACTATGTTGTTTACAAAAACATCCATGACTTGAATTCATCCCAGTGGCCAGAAACTCAGTAAAATGTTAAAGACCTCATTTGGACACTAGTCTCCTTTTATATTGCTAAATATGTCAGACTACTTGTTGCTGTAGTATATATTCTCATCCTACATACAAAACAATCTTCCAGACTATATTAAATTAAATTACCTCAAAACTAAACTCCACAACCTAGCAATTGTAGGCTATTTTAACACATTTTTGTTATAAGACAAACACAGCTAGGTTGAGGCATTCCTCTCAAATACAGTTTCTGTTAATTAGTAGATACAACCACAGGACCAAATACTATCACAGGTACTCCCCCCCTAGAAACAAACACACCTCATAAGATCTACAGCATATAGTAGTACTCATCAGCTTAAATGACCACTACCCAATTGAAACTGTTCTGCCATTCAAAACCCCAGACCATCCTCCAATATGTGTACCTTTCAGAAATGCAGCAGAATGCAAATAAAATACACACTGACTTCCAATACTCCAAATGGCCTCCAGTCTAGCAACTCAAAAACCTGAAGAAGCACTGAAATGTTTTAATAGTGTAAATAAGGTACTTATCAAACACTTCCCAATTACTAGGAGAGGCAGAGGACACCACTGGTCATGACTCACATGTAAAATAAAGGCAATGATGAAACACATTAAAAAAGTCTCAAAAGAATTAAAAAAATTACCAAAAGAGTGTGGATTTGGCATAACAGTTAAAAATTTCACCTCATGTTTCAAGGTTTGATTCTGGTTATCATATTATTTGGTTAGGCTTGTAATAGTCTTCAGACTGGTTGCCTAGTATTTGCCTAATGTGAGTTTCAGAACAGCTTTTCTGTCTTCCTAGGGCTTAGAAAAAAATGCAGCTTGCAAATGAAGAAAGCCACAACTGCCTACGTATGAACACAATTGATGTCTAAAGTCACTAACCTTAATTTCATCTGGAAACTCATAAAGGACATATCCTAATATGACTGTTCCAAAGATGTATTAAATAGCTATCCAGTGACTATGTCAGAGCTCTCAGATTTTAAATCAGCAATAAACACCTCTTAGCATACAATTTATCTGATGACCCCTGACCTAACTCATATTCACCACTGCAGTTTGATCCCCAGCCTAAGTTAGCAAGACTCAGAACGTACTCCTTTTTTTCACCAACTTTCGATTTTAGATAAATAACATCAGGAGAATTATGAAACTTTTAGTGAAACTATATACAAAAACAATCCTTTCCCAAAACAGGGCCCTCAAGCTTTTTTTGCACTGTGCACAGCCAATGCCTAAAACTCAAGGACATATATTCAGTCAATCTATCTCAGCAGACATAATTCCCAAACAATTCAAACACTCACTCATCATTCCATTTCGCAAAAAAGTACACCTTGCAGCTGATTTGAATCATCTCTCTATACCATGCCTATTCACTAAACTCCAGGAAAAAAAACTATATATAACCAAATTCAACAATGCTTTAATAAAGATGTCCTACTGTTAATATGGATTCAGAAATGGGCAAAACACACTGACTGCTTTCTACACTGTTACAAGCAATATAATTTCTACAATTGAAAAGAGACTGTATATATATCCTGAACAGAGCATTTGAAAGCATAAAACACCAAATCATCTTGCAAAAGATACAAATGGCTATTTTGATAGCAATGTAATTCAATGTTTTCCCATCTAATTACAAAACTGTATAGTCAGATTCACTGCTGGTAACCTTATCACCTCAAGTGGAACTTTTTACAGATGTAGTCCCACAAGAATTAGTGCTAGAACCTATTCTATTTTAATTCTTTATTAATAACATGAATACAGTGATGCCCAGCAATAAAACTCACCCACTGCACTAATTATATCATCTGTATCATCATTAAAATCAGGTACCACAACTCATAAAATACAGCTACCCCTCCCATACTTACCCCGCCATACTATCCCACTGGTTATGAGATAAACTATTAATAAAAAATAACAGCAAGTTTGCCATCATCACACTTGGAACAACAAAGAAAATTGTAAGCATTGCTGCCATAATAATTATTACACATGGAAACATAAACTATAGTTAGCCCAACAGTACAAATATCTGGGATAAGCTCAAGACACTACCCTGCTCCTGAAAACTCAGATAGAGACTGTGGTAAAAAAAAAGGATATGTCCCAGCTTAAAGCTTTATAATGTATGCCTTACCATCTCACTTATGAGGCAGAATAACTATAGCTCCAAAACTGGAACATGGATTATCCATACTTACAATGTACTCAGCTCAAAACAAGAGCATGAGTCAGACAACTGTCAACATAGTCTGTTAATTTATCAGCCTAGACCCTCAGCATGAACACCACTATTTCTGCCTTTAGAAAGCCAATACCTACCTATTTCAGACAGATCAAATTTTATCCTCTTCTCAACTCTTACTTAATAAATCCACCACAAACTCTATTGCCCTCCCTTAGATCCTAACTGCAAATTAAACACTCCCACTTTGCACTCAGAAACCAAGATTATAATGCCCTTGAACTAGTCAAATCCTCATTTGATCTGGCAATTGTGGAATGAAGCATCGAAAAATTGTTCCTGATAGCTTGAAGAGGATTCCACTAGAAATTAGATGACTTAGTTATCTAAAACTATTTCAAAGGAAGTTTCTTCACCATTTAAAGTAAATGCACAAATGTGTATACTTAATTGACAAAGGTAAGCTGACTAGATCCCCTCATATTTTACCATACATTTAATTTAACATACACTTTCAAGCTGGGTCAGAAGTTTTGTTTCACAACTTTATATCCTCCTTTATAATCCCCACTCTGAATTGCCCTTTTCCTTGGTTGTTCACTCTAAACCATATTTCACTCTGTCTTTTGCAAGCTACAAATCTCTCTTCCTATGTCTCCACTTCCCCTGGCTACAATTCTGATTCCTATATGTTTTTCTGAATTACTGAAATCATTTCCACCACATACTTATGCTGGCTTATTGTACAAACTTTATTTTCAACACATTTGACAGATAACATCTTGGCTCGCTTTGTAAATTTCAGATATATGAATATACGCTTGTGAAACCCTGTTTAAACTGTTTAGCAATGATCTAGATAACGTGTATATAATGTTATGCATTCTTTGTTAAAACATGAACAATTTCACTTGAAAGTATTATTGCCAACTCTTAGCCATGAAATGAAAATATGACCTTCATGTGATTTTGTGCTATGAAATGAACCATGTGACCAGAGCAGTAGCTAAGGAGATTTGTGTCATGGTCAATTCCCTATACTGGTGCCCAATCAAACCAAACTTGAGTACAAAAAAAAAAAACTCTCTGAGATCAAGCTTCCCTGATATTTATTTATAAATATTTATGAATTTCTCATTAATTTCAATATCCATAGCTGTTGAAATGAATGCTACTGAACATTACCAGTAATCAACAATGCCAATGCTCCACTTTGATATTGCTGATCATGTCCCCTTAATGGCTTGCTCCCAGGGCACCACTTCACTCCACCGCAACTAAATTTTACTTATTTATTTAACAGTTGATTACTGGGAAAGTCTGACTGGGACAGAGCCCATTTTCAGCGGAAGCCAAGGGAGAAAAGCTCCAGATGCATGTTTTAGGAATTTGGGAGGAAAGTTGACCACCTGGAAGAAAGACATGTGAATTCAGGAAGGACATGCAATCTTCACACAGAAGACATCCCAGCCAAGAACTGAACCAGAGAGCCTCTTGCTGTAAGGCAACAATGCTAACTACTGCACCATGTAAGTTGGTATGGCATGTATCCAAAATGTGGGGGAAAGGGTCCAATGAATAGTACACTTAATTAGTTCATAGGTGCAAAGATTCATAGGTTTTTACTAGGCTAACGACCACAAGGACCTTTTTAAGCCTAGCCACATATCCCAAATCTCTGACAAGTTTTGGTACACTTGATAAGTGTATGCTGGGGCTTGGGAGATGAAACATTTACAAGAAGAAACCTGGGTGAGGAATCTTTTATAGGCTGCCTGTGTCCATTGGAGACATAGGTGCCAATCCAGGAATTAATTTCCTGTTACCCATCCAGTTGTGCAAGAAACACAAGAATTGGTTTAGGGAGGAACTCTGCTTCACATGGATGGGGAGCCTATTCTAGAGACGGGTAAGTCTCTGGTATACATACTTGTCTCTCCAGCAGGTCCTAATTATATCACAGGCAAGGTCTGAATCTTTAGAATGGGTAAGCAGGAGGTCCATCAGAATGGGGTCTGAGAATGCCCTGTAGGGTCTGAGAATGTCCTGTATGCCAGGCATAGATCTCCCCTAAACATCCTGTAGGAGACAGAATACAGGGATAGGGCCTTAAGGCGGTCTGCATATGACATTTTATTTGCACCCTATATTCTTTTAATGAGAAACCTCTCTGGAAGTTCCATTTGTTGGATATGCCGGGTTAAGTACATACTAAAGGGGGCATTGAACTCAATGATAGGTCTGATGAATGCTAAATACAATGGAACAATGACTTCCTTGGACCTAGATGCCATACCTTTGTTTATAAGTTGCAGAAAATAGAATGATTTCCTCACTACTGTAGACATGTGATGGTCAAAGGCTAGATTACTGCTTTGTGAATCCTCAAGTCCCTGACTACTGGGTCAGCTCTAAGGGGTGTGTTGTCAATATGATAGTTACCAGGGATGGATGACTTCCCAAATGATACTATTATGCATTTCTTGGCATGTAGTTTTAGTCCATGACTCTGACACCATTTGTTTGTTTGTCTATGTCAGCCCTTGCTGGAGAACATTTATGTCAGTGTGGGATTCAATGACAGCTCCTACTTTACAATCGTCTGCAAATTTTGTCACCCAGAGACTATTGACAATGGGCTTGACTTCAGAAAAACTAAATGCCAAAAAGGAGTGGTCAAAAGACTGATCCCTCAGGGACTCCACATGTGACTGGCCTCTTTGTAGAGGTGGGCTCTCCAATTTTAACTTCCTGGGTCCTGTCTGTGGGCCAGTTAGCTATCCACTGGGTGACATAAGTGTTTGTACTTAACCTCCTGTTTTTTTTAACAATGCCCGAGTGGGGTATTGTGTCAAATGCCTTAATCAGTTCAAGGCAGGCAGTGTGAAACATTTTGCCCTCATCCATTTCTTTGGTGATCTTCTCAAAGAAGTCCACCAGATTGAGTAGACATGACCTGCCCTTAATGAAGCCAAACTGGTTTGGGTCCAGTGTCTGGAGGTTTACTATATAATTATTAATCATTTCCATGACAAGTCTTTCCACGGCTTTGCATATAAGACTAGTGAGACTTATGGGTCTGTAGCTGGCCCAACTTTGTGCAGAGGGATGTATGTTACTGTTCTCCATTCATGAGGCATAAAGCCTATTTGGAGGCTACAGTTAAATAGCAATTCCAGAAAACCTTTCATGCTATTTAGAAGGCATCCTGTGATATTGTCTGGGCCCATGGATGCAGTGTTTTTGGCCTTAGAGAAAGCCTTAATGACCTGTTCCCTAGTGATAGCAGGGGGAGTTACAATTGATGGTATTTCCTGAGGGAAGGTTGAGGGGGAGAGAAGGGTAAAGTTGGAGCTGAATTTGTTATCCAGTAGATTTGCCATACATTCTAGCTCAGTATAGTTGGCTCCATTTACAATGAGCTCTGCACACATTTGTGTATTGCATTTGAGGATGCAGAGACAGTAAACAAACAGAAATAAATAATTAAAGATTGGTTAGGTGCTATTCAATCTTGCCTTCTTCCTCTTGGTTTGCCTAGATTGTGTTTTGTTTGCCACTATGTAGTTAACAATGTTTTACTCCTCAGGGAGCAGTACTCCTAACCAGTGTAGTATACAGAGCTGATGACTGCTTTTATGTTTTACAGCTACTGGTCTTGTGGATCATTTTAAGTCTATGCAATTTCTGTAAAGGGTAAGAATCAAATCTTGCACTTTGTATTTGTAAATTATTCTAATCCCCAATGTCCAACTAGTATCTTGCTTTTGGATGACCATGGCTGTACTTAGACCTATAATCTTTTGACTTGAAGTCAGATACCTTATCCATTAGACCACATGGCTAACCTCTCTCTATTACTGTCCTGTTTTCATTTTTATTTGTCTTTTAATGTGTTGTTTCTCTCAATTTGCATTCATATTGATGCTCTGTCTACCATATTAGTAGGTGTGGTTTGGTAGTAGCTATGATACCATCTGCTTGCCTTGCAATCACATTCTGTGTACCCAACTTTACCCAGGCTACCCTGTCCGCAAGATGACATAAACCATCCAATGGGGGGGACCTTAAGATTTAACTTATGCTGTCAGGTGGTGTATCTCTGTTGGAGGTTATATATACTCTCCATTGGAAGAGACTAACACTGAGTCCTGGTACATCACTTGGGAGAAGGAGGTGGGGCTGGTGATTGTCTTGGTGAACTGGTGGCCAGCCACCAATATCGATAGCACGGAGCATGACCTCCAAAAACTTGTAGAGTTGTACAGCTGCCTGTCCCTGACAAGAGGGCCATCAATGGCTGGGCCCAGGGATGAAGGTGGTCAGACAGGTGTCTGACCTCTGGATACATGTGACACTATGCAGCCTGGCAGTCTGCCACCACCAAACACTATCCTCACTTACTCTGTTCTCTTTCCTTATAATCTATTCTCATCCCAGCTTGTAATATGATCCTTTAAATTAGTAATTTTTCTCCTTCTGTCAGATCATGTGTTTAAATTGTGTTCACCAATCAATTTTTGCCAAAATCTCCCCTTTGGTGTTTGTCTTTCTTTCTTTTTATGTTTGACTGTCTCAATAAATTAGCTAGGGCTGGCCAAACGGGGCACTACCTAGGACTCAGAGTGATAGGGGACAAGATTGGGAGATGGCAATGAATCATTAGGGCAATACTGTTATTCATCCATCTGTGCATGCTGGAACAGAAATGAATATCAATACTGCTTCTCTGCTGTAGTGAAGCACTTCAACACTTCCTATGTGCTGTTAAGTTGTAGCAAGCCATTTGCTGCAGTGCTAAGAGCAGAAGAAGTCTTCTTTCTTTTTTTTCCTGCTCTCACCTTGGAATTGAGGGAGACATGGGTGTCTCCTCAGTTTTAGAGAAGTAGCCAGATTGCTGATCAGAGAATGGCACGGGGTACCCTATGAGCCAGCTACAACTTTGGTTTGTCTTCCCATGATACCTTCCATATATCATGTTTTCTGTCACCACCATCCTCTTGCCCTCTTGCAACTCCCACTTTGCCTGTCTTCTTGAGAATATGAAAAATTGTCTGTCTCTCCAAAAATATATATCCTTGTTTCCCCCGTTATCAACCCTTCTTTTTTACCATGCCATTCTGTTTATTCCTCTCATACCTCTGAACCTTTTATAGCAAGAAATCTGTACAAAGCCATAAATAAAAGTGGGACAAACATCCAAAAATAAGGACAATTTTCAAATATTGCTCTTTCAAACTTAGACAATCGATGGAATAATAGGTTTTGCATTAGCATGAATTTTCTGAAGGGAATGAAGTCTGAAACTCAAATACATGTCACTATTGTCTAGAAAGAAGTCTGAAACTAAAATGTCTGCTATTGTTTTGTAACTTCAGTCTTTAATAATTTGCCATTAATTTGCCAGAAAAGCATAATTTTATGAAAAATGGATCAAGAATATGAGGCAAAAATCTGGACATTCTGTGAAAATGAGTACAGTTGAGAGGTATGGTTCCTCTTCTTGTTTTTTTCCCCATTTTCTGATAGTTTTGTACACCCACTTCCTTCCCATTTATAGTAAAGACATAGCGGGAACTCCAATAATGGCTCTCATCTGTGCTCATGGTGGAGTGTTGATGTGTGTGTGAGAATATATGTTCAAGAGCATACTACATGCACACTACTAGGCTAGTCGGGTTATGTGACCATTTGTCAGTGAATTCACTAATTAGTTTGACCTGCCATGCAATCTTTTCCTTCATTTTGGGCCACACTTTGCTACACTAACTGCACTATTCTAACTTTGTGTGGTTGCATATATGATTTTTCTGAATATGGTTCATTTTCTTATCCCAAGCTTGAGAAAGTTCACTTTTTTCAAATCTTTGAAGTGATGCATCCTGGAACTAGCCATTTCTCCTATGATCTGTGAAGCACTACAGTTTGAGATAGAGAAGCATTAACTGACAGCCAAAAAAGCAGATGTCATGTACTACCATTTTGATAGGCATGGTGCCACTCAGAGGGAAAATATATTGAAGTGTAAAGCAAGATATGGAACACATGCCTCTCAATTGTATAGATTTTCACAGAATGTCCAGATTTTTGCCTCATATTTTGGTCCATCTTTCATAAATGGAAACTCATTAAAGATTAAAGTCAGAAAATAATAACACGTGAATTTCAGATTTCATACTCTGCAGAAAATTCATACTAATGCAAAACATGCTATGCTATCAACTTTCTAAGTTTATACAAAAAATATTTAAAAATTGTCCCTATTTTATCGGCCTTTGTCCACCCATTATTTATAGCTTTGTCCAGATTTCTTGCTCAAACAGGTTGAGAGGAATGATGGAATATAAATAAAACTGCTTTCTGAAAGAATAATGTTTTCAAAATGCACAGTCAATGTTCCCGCTGAAAAATATATATGAAAGCAGTTCTGTTATTGGTAAACAATGTTTTATATTTCAGGTGTCTGCAAAAGCAGTGCATTTTCTCTTGTAAATAAATAACCTAAAATCTTAGCCAAATTTCAAAAGCCAACACACTACATGTGGTCTGGTCAAGAAAATGTTCCTGCTGTGCTTTTTTGAGCAAATTGTTGTAATGATGAAATATAAAAGAACCAGGATTGCAATGTTTTTCTTTAAAAATGAACTTTTATGGACTGCAGAAAGTCATTACATTTCTCCTATGAGAAGGTAATGCTCCCTCTACTTTCTAAAAAAAAATCTTTGCAACCTTTGCAAAGAGAGGTCAGTCAGAAAGTGTTTGTGAGAAAACACATCTTTAGCCTTAACTGTGTTTAGGCAGACCCATACTGAGTACTCACAGATCCCTTATTATTTGCCTTCATGGCTGCTTTGTTTAGATAAAACCATATACACAGGTTGTCAGGCTAAACAGACTACTGTAAAATGGATAAGCATGGATAAAGTATTTGAAAGAAAGCCTGAATGTAGACTTTGACTTAAACAGGGCACTTCTCTGAAGCCGTAGCAAACACATTAAGTACATAAATGTAAATTAGGGTTGTACTGAGGGAAAATCAGAGTATAGTCTTGTATTCACAAGCTGTCATGAATAAATAAAGAATGCAGCTTAATATGGGTTCTTCAAGATCTATTTTTATTTGTACTTGCGGTTAGTAAAATGGGAAATTTCTGATCACAAAGGCACATATTAGTTTGCAAACATTTTCAAACTACAAAAATCTGTTAGTGAAGCTAAAAAAGCGTGTTTGTATTCATCCCGGTTTACCCCCATGTTATCATACTAAGATAAATGAATGCACTAACTTATTGTAGGGCACTGAGTATTGTGATGATTATACTCCAATAATGGGGAACAAGAAAGACAAAAGTGCTTCTGTAGCTTGAGACTCGATCTTATGAATTGTTAACCCCCACCAATCACTGATAAGACTTGCCCCAGGATTTACTAATCTTCCATGTAAGACTAGATTAGTCTTACACGGAAACGCCAGTCTAAGAGTATGACGGCAGCGCTTCATGCATATTAATGAGGGTGCTCTGCCTCAACTCTAAAGCTTACACGGAGCCTGGACGAGTGTAGGGGGCGTCGGACTGCCGAGCAGTCTAAAAATCCACACCCCTGCAATGACGAAACTCGAGAAATGTCGAGTTACATGAGCGAGTCCGCTCACATGTGTACATTGTAACAATACACTCCCCCATATGTTAAACCTCGTACAAATTTAAAAATTAAAATAAATTTTTTTTTGTTTTATTTCTGATATAGCTGCCCGTATTTGCGCGGGATTGCCCACTGCTTAGCTACAGTTAGCAGCTTAGACACCGAAGAGGATAATAAGAAAAATATATGCAAATTAAGCAAAATAGAGATAGCATAGTGGTTAGGGCCTTTGCACAAAGAGGAGGCCTTCCCGGTTCGAGTCCCACTATTGCACGTTCCATTTTCTGTTGGAAATCTGTATACAAAAATATTTCCTGACATTTATCATATATAAGTTTTGTAAAAAACATTCAAATGTTATATGTAGTAGTGAACAAATTATATATATATATATATATATATATATATATATATATATATATATATATATATATATATATAAAAGTGAAATGGTTATGCATTCTGAGGCATGAGTAACTTATTTTAAGCAATATAAAGCACTGCTAAGCACATTTTACCAGTATTGAGCATATTTAAATCCAATTGCTCGTAGCTGAGCACCGCGTTAACAAGCGCAATGTCTTTGTGCGCAGCTGCGCACTGCGCCAACCAGCACAACTACAACGTATTTGCACGTAGCTGTGCACTGCGCTAACCAGCGCAACGTTGGGCAACGTCAAGCAGTGTTGGGCAAAATCGGGAAAAGTTGAGCAAAGTCGGCTAAACACAGCCCCACCTCCTTTACTGTACCTTTACCATTCAGGTCTGGCCAGTAGGAAAATAAAAAGCAGTGACAGGGCTCGAACTCAGGATACTGTGCACTAGAGTCACAGTACATAACCACCAAACCATGACAGCATTTCATAACCATGCACTTTCAACAGACACATATCTATCAAAGGAATATTAAACATTGCCAACATCAGCTAAGCAGGTGTGCCTACAGCTGAGTTTTTTCAAAACTGGCCAATCACAAATAAGTGTGGGAAATGAGTCATATTTAAGCTCCACAGGCGGGAATATTTGCCATAACTGGTTGTAGCTCCCTTCTGCAGTCAGCATGGCCGGTGTTGGAGAAGGCACTCGATTTCAAGTGCAATGCTGGGACATTGAGGAGTCCAAAGTAATGGTTTATTTCCTTGTCCACAATCATGAAGAAAGACTCCTACGGGGACAGTACCAGGGCACCCAATATAAAATGGAGGCCTGGAACAGTCTTGCTCGTGATCTTGCCAGTGCCACTGGCATTCCTTGGACTGGTGAGCAGGTCAGGTACCATTATTCTATCCTGAAGCGACGTAAGGAGGATCAACTGGACCAGTGGCTCCAGGAATCCTGTGCGATTCCTAATGCCCCAGTACTGAGTAAGTAGCCATTGTATTAAGTAGTTAAGAATTGCTATGCTTGTCTATACTATGGATAGGTATGTCTTAATATCACTGCATTTACTTCACAGCTGCAGGTGTCCGGGCTATGAATCAGCAAGCCCATGAAGATAGGTTGCAAAGGCTGTGTCATCAGGCAGGTTAGTAATTATTCTGCATGTACTGTTATATAAAATAAATGAGAGAGCCTTCAAAAAGTGTTTTAACCCAATAAATAAAGGTGTAATAATCCTTTAGTAAATGTATAATTCCTGGAGTGTGTCTGTGTCATTTTCTTTGACAAGTTGTTGTACTGTTGCATTTTACAAATAGTACTGTTGTATTAAGCTGTGTTAACCCACACTTGGGTAGGCCCATATAATTTGGATGAAGGGAGTGCCCGTAGCTTTTATGCATATTTACAGCCCTCAACTGTTGATTCATGCCCAGCATGTACAGGTTAATCTGGCACATAAGTAGCTTGGTATTGTGTTCCCCAGAAATGTCAGTGTGCTGCCAGAAATGTAGGGAGCTGTTAACATATAACTGATACTTTCACCTGAACATATCTAGATAATTATATGAAAGTAGAGCTGTCAGTGTGCCATCTTAGCAGTAGTGTGTGTAAGCAACTCTCAAAATATGTAGCAGCAACATCTGCATCTTGGACAGTTTGTATGCAAGATACAGCTCATGTATATAATGATCTAGTAAAATCCAATTGCACAATATAAGGACATTGGGTATTGTAATAATACATGTAAGGGACACATAACTGCAGTTAATAGGAATGCAGTGAACATTAGAAGGATATATAAGTTGTTAATTGAGCTATCCTTTTCCACCCTACTGTATGTGCATAAAAAATGCAATTCCACATGTCAATCGGTATGTCTAATCTCAAAACATTTGTTGGGACATATGTCCTATTGGTTTATAAATATTTGCATTTATTTCTATGCATGTGCCCTGTTAAAATATCACAATATTAGTGGCCTGTTGCCATCAATTCAGCCTGCATGCTGTTGTAATATCCACTATTGTTCTATATATGCATGTGTTATGCTTGCTTTTCAACTGTTGAAAATCTTGTGTGTTGGGTTAATGGGAATACTTCTGCATGCTGTTATAACTAATTGGGAATGCTGTTGACTGTTACTAATCCATATCTTTATTAAACCCTCCAAAACATAGTTCGTATGGGAAGGCCGGTCCCAGCGGACCTACCTGTCCCACCTCAGCTGGCCATGGCACCTGGCACCAGCAAGTCCGGTGCCAAGCCTAGGACCTCCTTCTCCACTGGCCCTGTGCCACCTTCGGGTGGAAGCGCTGCAGGGGATGGGGCTCTGCCCTCCGGGCAAGCATGGGCGGAAGAGGGCCACCTATCACCCTTCGAATGGTCCAGGCTGTGGCGCATAGAGAGATTGGATGTTCTGTTGCAGAACCTATACACCAGCTTGAGGCACGAGTGGTGCAACTCCCAGGTCAGCCTGCCCCTCCTACACAGCTCCCAGCACAGCCACCTTCTGGGCTGTAAATGTGCAGTGGTGACTGCCCATGGGTGGGGACCTCAGTACCACTGTTTCTATCTGTGGGCTCATGGGCTTGCGATTTTCAAACATCCCTCCCCATCAAAGGTGTTCACCCACCACATGTGTCATATACCACCCCTGTATGTGTCTTGTTTGTCTTGTCTGTTTACCTCCCCAACCTACCTCCCCAAATATACCTACATCCCCTACCCCACATTCCACTCTCACCTGAAAAAAAAGGGCAATCTGCTCCTAAAAAAAAATGATGCCCCATACATAGCTGCCCATTTTGCACACATGTCCACTGGACAAATAAAATGTAATTTAATTGGCATCACAACATACTTTGTTGTCCTCATCCCTCTCTTAGGGGTTGAAGGTTTCATATCTACCTCAAAATGTATTCCATATGCACAGCTGTTGTTGTTAAAGAAATAGGCAGCTATGAACCTTCCCTTCAACTGTACTACACATTCCGAGCTACTTTCCATACTGTCTTTCCCTCTTTGTAACCCTTTTTCACCACTTTCCTATCTCCCCATTTTTCTTTTCTTTCAAAGAAATGAGTGTGGGGGTTAGTGGGAGTAAGCACTATTAAGCAATAGTTAGTGGGTTTGCGCGAGTGTGCGCTTGTTTGTGCTTAGCTAAGCATTGCTAAGCATCTCGCAAACCCATGCAAACCCGCTTACAACTGCTTAAAAGTGCCTTAGTCACTCTGTATGTGAGGGCACTTGTTCTGCTCAGGAGCAAAATAAAACACCTCTGTCAGTCTCGAACCCCGGGCATTGTGCACACTACACAACATGAAGTACCACTAAGCCACAGTAGAGATACAAGTTGGTACTGAAATAAATATATCATGCATCAGAATGAGTGAATGTAAAGGAAAAATAGGAATGCCATACCACACAACGTGTTCTGTGGATCTTTACCAACAGTTGTTGTGGGATTATATTACATGACTGTGATAAGAGAAGCAGACATTCTAGCAGGAAATAATGTTACACCATCACTTTACAACCCCACACAGTATCACAGCAGTACAAACACTGGCATATCTGTTTAGCGCAGAGGCCATACCTCCCAACTGTCCCTAATTTTCAGGGATGTCCCTGATTTTTACACAAATTTTAGCTCTGTCCCTCTGAATCCCTCCTAAAACTATTGACTTTGGGCAGAAACGTGGTGAATTACACTTTCTGAATAATGACAATAATTTAGAGTTAGACACTTCTTTTACTTCAGAAAAGGTTTATTAACTCATATGCTCTGATTCTCTCAATGTTTCAAATTAATGGCACTAATATTTTAAAGGTGTCCCTGACTTTTTCTTTACCTTTCCCTCAGTCTGTTCAAATATGTACTTGAGTGTTTGAGAGGTCTGGCCGAGGCAGAAACACAGAGGCATATCAGCCTTTCTGCTGTTACACACTGTGCAAATAGCTTTGGAAGGAGTTTCAGAAGCATACCCTTATGTAGGTATACAACACTGACATACAAATGGATGTAGCCATGTACTGGTAGCAAACTGAATAAAAGATGGCAGCACAATAGCAATCCAACAGTATACCAATGCAGATAAAATAGCATCCAAGTGAAATAGGGAATCCAAATTTATTGAATAAAAAGGTAAGCACTTTCGGCTGTGACACCAGCCTTCTTCAGACAACCATTACATTAAAAAATCTTCTTATATAGTAATCTATGTTCAATAATTACAATTAATTATCCAATTATTCAATGGATAGCAGTTTCATTGAATTAAATATAAAATTGTAATTATAAAATTATAAATATACATGTTTAAATACATTTAAATATATATATATATATATATATATATATATATATATATATATATATATATATATATAATACCTATATAAAACCATATTAAAACAATATTAATATGAAACAAATACTATAAATTTCCATTGCATAATACTCTATCTATTATAGACCTTAAGTTTTAAAATACTTGCAAGAGAAATTGAGTCATTTAGACCCGGAAATTGTGTAGCATTTAAAAGAACCTGCCAATATTCTTTGGATTCTAGAATCACTTTCCAAGGACCTTTTCTTGGAGATGGTCGTACTTGTTCCAGTACTATAAACTTAAATGTATGTGTAGGATTTTGTGCCAGATGTCTATATAATGCACTGGTATGTGATTGTTTATTAATTTCATAAATATGCTCATAAATATGCTGTTTTAGTTTTCGTTCTGTTTTGCCTATATAAAAGGCTGAACAGTATGAGCATACTGCCGCATAGACAACACCCATTGTGTTGCAATTGTATTTACCTGTAACATTAATCTCTGTACCCATAATTGACAAGTGGTCCACTTCTAATATATAAGCACAATATGTGCACATGTTGCATTTTCTCATGGTTCCTTGAGTTTTCTCTACTACATTGGAACATGCATTATACCAGTCTTTTAAATTATGGTCCCTCTTAAAAGTAATTGAGGGTTGTGCAACTAGAACTTTAACTAGTTCGGTGTCTCCCATGATGAATATCCAATTTTTCCTCATAATATTTATAATGCCTACAGAGTCCTTGGAGTATGTTGTTATAAAACCTATATTACCATACCTATTTATGTTGGGCTGTGTGTTTAATCGTTCCATATTCAGGGATATTTCCCCTTCTTGTGGATATGAAACAATTGTACTAGTATTTGCCAATAAGGGCTGATAAAACCCTGTGCTTCTCTTATGTACTACTTCAAAGAGAATACTATCCACAAACTGTTTGGGATAATCCCCGTTTAAAAACATATCACCAATGTATCGACATTCTTCTATAAAATCATCTGCATCCGTTACCATTCCTGCTGCACGGACCATTTGTCCCTTGATGACTGCTTTCTTAATATGTTTTGGATGATTACTAGTAAAATGCAAAAACTTATTGGAATAGGTTTTCTTCCTATATATGTTGGCCTTTAAACAACCTTGTGCTGAATTTTTTATCAATAAAACATCCAAATATGAAATACTGTTTCTTCCAACTTCATAGGTAAACTTTAAAAAATCAGTTGAATTATTAATGCATTGCATAAACTCATCTATGATTTCTATGGGACCATTCCAAATAAAAAAGAGATCATCCAAGAAACGGCAATACATGTTTACATATTCCATAAAATGTAACTGAAACAAATAATTATGTTCCCACATGGCCATAACTACATTGGCATACAATGTGCCTACTGGGGAGCCCATTGCTACCCCTTGTATTTGCTTAAAATAGTGACCATCATGGTATAAATAATTGTCAGATAAGACCAATTGCAATAAAGGTGATAAAATCTTGATGTCATCCTGAGGGATGACCATTATTTCTGTAAAAAAATTGGTAAACCATTCCAAACCTACATCCTGAGTTATACATGTAGAAAAGGTCTTTTACATCCACAGTAATAAATATAATATTTTCAACGTTTGATATATGCGTCATATTGACCTTTGTAAGAAAATCCCAAGAATCACGACACATGTGTTGTAAATCAAACACTTTTTCTTTCAATTGCATATCTTCATATTTAGCCATAAAATATGTTTTTGAGCCCCCAGCATCCACAATTGGACGTAAAGGTGGATACTGTAAGTCCTTGTGAATTTTGGGTGCTCCAAAAATGATTGGTATTCTGGGATTTTGTACATGCATATACACATGGGCCTCTTTTGTTATTTGCCCCTGCATCAGCATGTCTTCTAAGTAATAGTCAATTCTAGCGTTGGAAATATTAATTTCATTTAAAGAGGCTTCAATGTATGCATCTTCAGACAGTATTTGTAGTATAAGCTGGTTGTAATCCATTGCATTCATTATCACCAGTCCACCTCCCTTATCTGGTTGCATAATACGTAAGTCACCTCTTGCCTTCAACTCATTTAACATTTCTTGTTGCTGTTTAGCAATATTACTTATAGGATATTTGATTTTCTGTTGTTGAAGTTGATTCTTAAAATCAAGTTCACATAATTCTTCAAACAATTTTATCTTGGGCTGTAGGGGAGGATTAAAACTACTAGGAATATGCATTGGGTTGTTTTGTACAGCTGTAGCATGTTGGAATATAACATCTAGGTTCTTCTTCCTAGTAAACAGCTTCAGTTCTGTTATCAAATCCGTGACTCTTGCTCGCCTCTTAGGTATGAATGTAAAACCTTTGCTGAAAATATTGGCATGTTGAGTGCTTAGAACTACCTGTCTATAATTGTAAATTTTATAGTCCCCTGTAGAATTGATAATAAGTCGGTAGGTGTTATGTGGAATTTGTTCACCTACCAGTTCTAATTGCAGTTGTTCCGTGAGAGTGAGCCCATTCTCTGCCTCCTCCATGTGTACACTGAATTGCCCCTCGCCTGATAGCTGTCTTTGTTCCGCAGTCATTCTGATCTGCGTAGGGTGCCGTCCTCTAAAGGGATTTGTTGTTGGTTATTTGTATCCACTTCATTAGGATTTTGCCTGCCATTATTATTTGAAAGAGGAGCTGCTTCTTCCCTATGCTCGCTGTAACGCTGCCCACATGGTGGTTTAGGGTAGGCTCTTCCATTGGAATAGTCCAACTGATCTCTATGTAGTTTGCGAATTTTTCTATCTGTAACCAATTTGCTATGGTTATCAACCTGAGTGAAAACCTCAAGGCACTGATTTTAACAGGCTGCAAATCCTGTCTGCTGCATTATTTTACATCGAGTGCTTCTATTTGAACATTTAATTCTTCCATTTTATGACCATTGTGTTTGATCGGTACCTCTAATAATTCACACCCCTTCTGGTCAAAGAGTTGTAGAAGCTCCTTATGCAATGCACTATTTTCTTTTAATCCTGTTGGATACTTCCAGTATCTTAACCCCTTGGGAACCTGCTATCACTTAATGCACTCTTTAAAATATACGTTCTCATGCACTAGTTTGCGATAGTTCCATACCAAATCATGAAAATCATCTATCATTGTATTGAAATTAGGCAACTGCTTGTCTGTGTATATGATATTATTTTCTATTTGATTTAGCCACCACTGCAATTGTATATCATTTTGTAAAGGTTCATCATTATGCATTGTAGTTTGATGTTGCAATTGAAGTTGTCCTGGTGGAATGCTGTCCAAACTATCGCCGCTATCAACTCTGTTCCGCATAGGGCGGACTGGTTGTATTCCTCCTGTATTAGTAATGTTCCCGGACAGTTGCTGTATAAGTTGTGTTAAATTTGTTACTGAGTACTGAAGTAGTTCAAATTCAGCTCTAGTAACCGTCAATACCATTTCTTGCGAGCTGCCAGTTGCCATAATAAACTGAGAACAAAACAGAGCCAACGACTAACAAACTGAATAAAAGATGGCAGCACAATAGCAATCTAATGGTATACCAATGCAGATAAAATAGCATCCAAGTGAAATAGGGAATCTAAGTTTATTAAATAAAAAGGTAAGCGCTTTCAGCTGTGACACCAGCCTTCTTCAGACAACCATTACATTAAAAAACTTCTTATATAGTAATCTATGTTCAATAATTACAATCAATTATCCAATTATTCAATGGATAGCAGTTTCATTGAATTAAATATAAAATTGTAATTATAAAATTATAAATATACATGTTTAAATACATTTAAATATATGTGTCATAATAAATATATGTATATATAAATAATACCTATATAAAACCATATTAAAACAATATTAATATGAAACAAATACTATACATAATTTCCATTGCATAATACTCTATCTATTATAGACCTTAAGTTTTAAAATACCTGCAATAGAAATTGAGTCATTTATACCCGGAAATTGTGTAGCATTTTAAAGAACCTGCCACCAATATATATTTATAATTTTATAATTACAATTTTATATTTAATTCAATGAAACTGCTATCCATTGAATAATTGGATAATTGATTATAATTATTGAACATAGATTACTATATAAGAAGTTTTTTTAATGTAATGGTTGTCTGAAGAAGTTTGTTATTCGTTGGCTCTGTTTTGTTCTCAGTTTATTATGGCAACTGGGAGCTCGCAAAAAGCGGTATCAACGGTTACTAGAGCTGAATTTGAACTACTTCAGTACTCAGTAACAAATTTAACACAACTTATACAGCAACTGTCTGGGAACATTACTAATACAGGAGGAATTCAACCAGTCCGCCCTATGCGGAACAGAGCTGATAGCGGCGATAGTTTGGACAGCATTCCACCAGGACAACTTCAATTGCAACATCAAACTACAATGCATAATGATGAACCTTTACAAAATGATATACAATTGCAGTGGTGGCTAAATCAAATAGAAAATAATATCATAGACACAGACAAGCAGATGCCTAATTTCACTACAATGATAGATGATTTTCATGATTTGGTATGGAACTATCGCAAACTAGTGCATGAGAACGTATATTTTAAAGAGTGCATTAAGCGTCAGCAGGTTCCCAAGGGGTTAAGATATTGGAAGTATCCAACAGGATTAAAAGAAAATAGTGCATTGCATAAGGAGCTTCTGCAACTCTTTGACCAGCAGGGGTGTGAATTATTAGAGGTACCGATCAAACACAATGGTCATAAAATGGAAGAATTAAATGTTCAAATAGAAGCACTCGATGTAAAATAATGCAGCAGACAGGATTTGCAGCCTGTTAAAATCAATGCCTTGAGGTTTTCACTCAGGTTGATAACCATAGCAAATTGGTTACAGATAGAAAAACTCGCAAACTACATAGAGATCAGTTGGACTATTCCAATGGAAGAGCCTACCCTAAACCACCATGTGGGCAGCGTTACAGCGAGCATAGGGAAGAAGCAGCTCCTCTTTCAAATAATAATGGCAGGCAAAATCCTAATGAAGTGGATACAAATAACCAACAACAAATCCCTTTAGAGGACGGCACCCTACGCAGATCAGAATGACTGCGGAACAAAGACAGCTATCAGGCGAGGGGCAATTCAGCGTACACATGGAGGAGGCAGAGAATGGGCTCACTCTCACGGAACAAGTGCAATTAGAACTGGTAGGTGAACAAATTCCACATAACACCTACCGACTTATTATCAATTCTACAGGGGACTATAAAATTTACAATTATAGACAGGTAGTTTTAAGCACTCAACATGCCAATATTTTCAGCAAAGGTTTTACATTCATACCTAAGAGGCGAGCAAGAGTCACGGATTTGATAACAGAACTGAAGCTGTTTACTAGGAAGAAGAACCTAGATGTTATATTCCAACATGCTACAGCTGTACAAAACAACCCAATGCATATTCCTAGTAGTTTTAATCCTCCCCTACATCCTAAGATAAAATTGTTTGAAGAATTATGTGAACTTGATTTTAGGAATCAACTTCAACAACAGAAAATCAAATATCCTATAAGTAATATTACTAAACAGCAACAAGAAATGTTAAATGAGTTGAAGGCAAGAGGTGACTTACGTATTATGCAACCAGATAAGGGAGGTGGACTGGTGATAATGAATGCAATGGATTACAACCAGCTTATACTACAAATACTGTCTGAAGATGCATACATTGAAGCCTCTTTAAATGAAATTAATATTTCCAATGCTAGAATTGACTATTGCTTAGAAGACATGCTGATGCAGGGGCAAATAACAAAAGAGGCCCATGTGTATATGCATGTACAAAATCCCAGAATACCAATCATTTTTGGAGCACCCAAAATTCACAAGGACTTACAGAATCCACCTTTACGTCCAATTGTGGATGCTGGGGGCTCAAAAACATATTTTATGGCTAAATATGTAGATATGCAATTGAAATAAAAAGTGTTTGATTTACAACACATATGTCGTGATTTCTTACAAAGGTCAATATGACGCATATATCTAACATTGAAAATATTATATTTATTACTGTGGATGTAAAAGATCTTTTTACATGTATACCTCAGGATGTATGGTTGGAATGGTTCACCGTTTTTTTTTTACAGAAATAATGGTCATCCTTCAGGTTGACATCAACACTTTATCACATTTGTTGCAATTGGTTTTATCTAATAATTATTTGTACCAAGATGGTCACTATTTTAAGCAAATAAAAGGGGTAGCAATGGGCTCCCCAGTAGGCACATTTTATGTCAATGTAGTTATGGCCATGTGGGAACATAATTATTTGTTTCAGTTACATTTTATGGAATATGTAAACATGTATTGCCGTTTCTTGGATGATCTCTTTTTTATTTGGAATGGTCCCATAGAAATCATAGACGAGTTTATGCAATGCATTAATAATTCAACTGATTTTTTTAAAGCTTACCTATGAAGTTGGAAGAAACAGTATTTCATATTTGGATGTTTTATTGACAAAAAATTCAGCACAAGGTTGTTTAAAGGCCAACATATATAGGAAGAAAACCTATTCCAATAAGTTTTTGCATTTTACTAGTAATCATCCAAAACATGTTAAGAAAGCAGTCATCAAGGGACAAATGGTCCGTGCAGCAGGAATGGTAATGGATACAGATGATTATATAGAAGAATGTCGATACATTGGTGATATGTTTTTAAACAAGGATTATCCCAAACAATTTGTGGATAGTATTCTCTTTGAAGTAGTACATAAGAGAAGCACAGGGTTTTATCAATCCTTATTTGCAAACACTAGTACAATTGTTTCATATCCACAAGAAGGGAAAATATCCCTGAATATGGAACAATTAAACACACAGCCTAACATAAACAGATATGGCAATACAGGTTTTATAACAACATACACCAAGGACTCTGTAGATATTATAAAGCTTATGAGGAAAAATTGGACATTTATCATGGGAGACACCGAACTCATTTAAGTTCTAGGTGCACAACACTCAATTACTTATAAGAGGGACTGTAATTTAAAAGACTGGTACAATGCATGTTCCAATGTAATAGAGAAAACTCAAGGAGCCATGAGAAAATGCAACATGGACACATATTGTGCTTATATATTAGAAGTGGACCACTTGTCAATTATGGGTACAGAGATTAATGTTACAGGTAAATACAATTGCAACACAATGGGTGTTGTCTATGCGGCAGTATGCTCATACTGTTCAGCCTTTTATATAGGCAATCAAACAAAAATAGAGATGAAAAGCGAATGAATGTCACTTCAAAACCAAAAAAATTGCTAGTAGAAACTCCAATGAAGGGCCAGCAGTACTCAAAAATTTACAAATAAGAACACCCAGGTCCAAGAAGACCTATATTTTTGAGAGAGAGAGAGAGAGAGACAGACAGTGAGAGAGAGAGAGAGAGAGAGAGAGAGAGGGAGAGGGAGAGGGAGAGGGAGAGAGAGAGAGAGAGAGAGATATTACCGGCATGTAGTACATGTTATTGAAGAATAGTCTACATAATGTGAACCATTCATATGTGGCAGCAGAACTTATTTATGCATAGATGTTCTGCTTAACTACTGCTATGGACAATACAGTGTGTACCTGTGGGCAGTGGGACATACCTGTGAAATGTGTAGCTCAGCATTAAATGTCAAAGATCTGATCCATGTTATCTGTGTTCTGTACAGTACTGTGGCCAATGGCTGTTAGGGGGATTAGTGCTGACATTATATAAACATGGCTGTGACAGAACAACACACGCATGATAATCATATGAAAGTGTAGCTTAGCAACTGCTGTAGCAGTCTAGTATGCTTATCTAGCATTTGTAGCCATATATACCCCCCCCTAATGTTAGTGTGTGTTCATATGTGACACCTGTTTGTGTTGCAGCAAGGCCCAACAGTTCAGCTGTGAGGTCCAGGGACTTACAAAAGTGTGGACCTTGTGTGTGTATGTCACACACATTTGGAGAAATGTATATGTGTCATATATATTCACATCTGTATATGTGCATAGAGCAGGGAACATATTGCAACTGTTTGTGAAGGGTGGAGATATATATGTTGGTGAAGGTTGGTATGCGCATATTTGTATGTAGGTTTTAGTGTGTGACAAACAAGACAGCATACAGTGCTGGTATATGACATGTGGTGGTTAAACACTGTGGGTGGTTTGCACAGTTTGCAATGTTGAAGCCAGTGAGGCCTGCTAAAGCTACCTGGGCTGTAAACACCTTCAATGCATTTATCCCAAGACTGTGTGATTTTATTACATTCCTGTACACTTCACATCTTTTGTATAATTGATATTCTCACTATGAAAGGTGAAATGTATATGTGCCTACATATATATGTATATGTACACCAATGGATGTGTGTATATATATATATATATATATATATATATATATATATATATATATATACATATATAGTTATATATACTCATACACACCTACATCTACTTGTTGCAATAGATTCTCTGTACTGTTGACTGACTGTGATAGTCAATGTGTTTGTGAATACGTCAAAGATATGTATCTGTGGGATAGCTTAGTGGGAAACTGTTTATGTCATGGTATTATGGGTCCTTGCTTTGATCCTAGCAAAAGCTGTGTATTCTGTTGCTAGGCAGAAAAAGTGCTATTGCATACAGTGTGATTAAGTCCCTTGGTTTTAACTAGGGTGTGTC
This sequence comes from Protopterus annectens, assembly GCF_019279795.1. Lineage (NCBI taxonomy): Eukaryota > Metazoa > Chordata > Ceratodontiformes > Protopteridae > Protopterus > Protopterus annectens. The sequence continues at coordinate 869,555,539 of NC_056732.1, forward strand.
AATCGAGGCTAAAGCACTACATCTATGATTATTGATTGGTACTGATGTTGAATCCAAATCCTATGTGTACTGTAGTACTACTTGAAGCTCTGGGCCTGTACAGCAAAGTATGGTGTATGTCCACATTGCTTGCATCCACTGTTTTGTGTGGTCCCTGTATTCATCACAGATTACATTTCTCAAGATTAAGGTTGTGTAAGTACTGACACACAGTACTGTATAGTACACACTGAAAGCTTATCTGGGTTGTCATACCTTTTTGTCCTGTAATTCTGTCTGATGTGTGTTTGGATATGTCTGTAACATGTCCTTTGACATATGTGTGGTAAAACATATAACTGCGTATCTAGAAACATTCATAGTGTACTACAGCAGTATGCGACCTATATTCCCAATTGTGCACATATTTCTGGCCATGGGTTTGCCATTAACAAGTTGTGTTGTATAATAGTAATACATTTACTGGACCTTACACTCATTGTGATGGATGGTATATTTCTTTACACATCAGCTTGATATATATCTGCTGTGGCTAGGTGGTGCATCGTGTTGCATACAGTGTGCCAGGTACTCTTGTATAGTCTTATATAGTGATTTTATTTTGTTGTTGTGCAGAACATGGTTCATTAGATAGAGAGTGAGCCAGGCACTTCCAAGCAGTTGTGGGGTGAGCAGTGATAAGTGGCAGTTAAAGTGTTTCACTCTCGGTTAACTAATAGGTTGCTATATATGGCAGTTCAGTGATATCTGTACTGTATAATGTTAAATGTGCCATATGACTTGCTCAGACATATTTTCATATTTATGTCTTCCAGGGATCATGGCGCATCGCAGGAACCCCAGTTACAGTAGTGCTGAAGATGATATAATTACAACCAGTATGATTCAGCACTACAGTCTCATGTTCTCACGAATCAGCCAGGACCAGCAGGAGCGTACTGCAATGTGGCAAGATGTTGTCCGCAGGTTAAATGAGGTAGGCCTGCATAACCGGACATATGAGCATGTACGCCACCACTGCAGTGATCTTCTCAGACATGTCCTTCAGCGTGCTGCTGATGTGCGGAGACAACAGCTTGCAACAGGAGGTGGTGTTAATATCAACCCCCCCCTCACCAGAGTGGAGGAGCTGCTCCTGAGCCTGGTGGCACCTGCCCAACAACAACAGCAGCAGACATACACCATGATGGAGGTTGGAGCCACCCAGCAAGCACACATGGAGCATACAGGTAACATGGCATATCTGCAGACTACTGTTATCTGTGTTGCTAGATCATGCATATGTGAGATGTGGAGTGTGTCGTTAAAAGCTGTGGAGCCTGTCGTTGTGCAATACTGATCATTTGGAACATAATCTGTAGCCCTGTGAATGTAAACTGCTGTTGTACTGTAAGATTGCAAACACACAGTAGCAATGTCACAGTTGTGGCCACTGACAAACTGTCTCATCTCTAAGTAGGTCCCTCTGGGGTGACATCAAGGTAGCGGACAGATGCTGGTGAGTGTGTTCTACATTTATTATTGTAAATAAAACGTGCATGTCATAGTTAACGTGTAGGCCATGTACACATATAACACACCTACCCATAATGCATGCTGTGCATGTTTTGTGTAAGACCACACACATCTCACTAATGTGATTAGCTGCCTCAAACACATCCAATATCCAGACCATCTCAAACAAATGTGGGTAGACTGTAGTGACAATTGGATAGGAACAGTTGATACTCAACATGCACATCATATACACATCTATGTCATACACAGAGCATTTTAACATGCTACACATAAAGGATTCCCAAACCCTCTGTAAAAACACACTCCAAAATCTCATCCACACATTGCACATAATATACCTGAGGGGTAGAGGCCTATCATGGGGCATTTAAACACTCTGCAACACACTACACATTCATGTCATGGAATGCTCCTTATTGGCCTCCTTACAAACTCATGTGACAACTGATTGTGAAATGGTGAATGTAGCCAAGGTAGTACAGTTCTGGTACAGCATGAGTAGTGCTGGTTTGGGTAACATTTGTAGCCTTGAGTGACCACATGATGCTTCATGATGATGGCCTATGGTACTATACCCCTTCCAGTTATTGTAACCACAGTACTACACATAGCTTTCATTGCTATACACCCTAAAGTTGTGTGTGTGCACACATATGCACCTCTAAACAATATGCATACCAATCACCATTTGCACTACTGACACATATATGTCTTGTGATGCTATTGAGTGGGTAGGTCATATGACACACATTGGGTATGTGTAGTGTTTAAATATGCAATTGTGTTTTAGCATGCCATGTCATGGCTGAGACTGGCATGTCCACAATATGATCTACACTCACCATAAGTACCGTAGATTGGGTATGTGGCTGAATGGTATTCCATCAATTATCCATGCACCACTGATGATGTGTGAATACTCTTCATGCATGTGCTAAAAATGTGTCTACAATTATTTGCTAAAGACACAGAGGCTGTAATCAGCATTAGATACCTATCTGACACACAGATACACATCCAGCCATGGTATGTACACCTGTGAGTTATGGTGCACAGTACATTACAGAGTTTTGAATACCTGCACAGCAATGTTGCGTCCATGTATGCATTGTGTTCCAGTGGGAGGCCCATCACCTAATAACAAAACACATGCATCAAAGCCATGTATACTGTTAGTAACAAGGACTGTCTACACTTGCACTACATGCTGTTGAGCAACACATGTCCTGCATGCTGACATGTGTGATATGACTGTTTTGCTTGTGATAGGCTCATAGGTTATAGGCTCATAGGCTCATAGGTTAGTACTAAGCTAACTGCTCTTGCGAGCCATTTTAAGCCTAGCCAATTATCCCTTGTGAGACTCAAACCCTGCACCTTGTGTTTGTAAGGCAAACACCTTAACCATTAGGCCACCCTCCCATCCCTCGTCCATGATTGTCCCTGATTTGTCATTGCCTTGTCCCTGTCACTGTTGAAATTAGTCCCTGAGTATTACAGAGGTCCGTACACATATGTACACCAATCAACTGTCACATTTGTTAACAGTACTATTGAATACCTGTAGTGAATTCATAAGTGATGTCCAGAATAATATTCATCGTATATATGAATGAATGAAATAGTCAAATGTGAAGGGAAACACCAGTGGAAATTCCCCCCCAACCTGTATTATGTAGTGGAACCACCCCCCACCCTATATTATGTAGTGCCAACCTAATAATGTGGTCAGAGGTGCCCAAACCCCTGCGTCTGTAAACACAGGTAGAATGTTTAAATTGGGACAAACTCTGTCCATGTGCTACATCTGACATTTGAACAGGTACAGGGCATTTCCAGTCACCAGTCGGACAAGCCTAAACCCAGACCACCACATGAACTCCCTGACGATACTGTACCCCACCTTCACCTGCTATTGTGTATGTTCTGAGATTGCTGGTGTTGTGTGTGTCTGCTTTAGGGATGAGTGTATTTTTGTGTGTGTGTATGTGTGCATATGTGCATGCATGCATGTGCACATGTGCACATGTGTGCATGTGCGCATGTGCACATGTGCACATGTGTGCATGTGTGCATGTGCGCATGTGTGCATGTGCATGTGCGCATGTGGTCTGACATCATGTTCAGGTCTTAAAGTGTGTTTCCTGTTTTCCTCTCACAGGTGCCGAGGTGGGGCTGGTTCAGTACAGCAGGGAACCTGATGTCACTGAGACAGACAGTGATCATGAGGATAGGTGTGTTGAGGCACAGGCAGGTTTGTCAGGGTCTGTTGTTGGGCCACCAATTGACAGTACACAAGTCTCCACCCCATCCATGGACAGAGTCATACTGCCTGTGCATCCATCATCACCATTGCCCTTAGCTGAGGGACAGTGTACGATTGGCACTGGCCAGGACAGTGTGGTATCTATGGCACATGTATCAGGACACGGCAGCCATAGCCAGATGTCTGGAACGGTACCACATAGGCAGATGCCCAGGGGTTCTCGTCAGAGCACTGCTGGTCATCATGCCCCTGGCAGACGTGTCACACCTCTTTCTAACACACGCATGTTCCAGGCTGTCATGGAGGCACAGACATGAATAGAGCGGTACACCAGACAGGTACTAAGGGCACAGAGGGCTCATAACACCTCTGTAAATGACAATATCCATGACCTAGCAGGTGCCATACGTAATTACACTGAGGTCATTGATAGACATTGGGGTGAGACATTGGATGTCCTCCACAATGTCATGTCCATGTGTTAGGACAGTGCGGGATGGTTGAGACATCAACATGGACACATGCCAGCAACATCAGCAGCTGGAGGTCACCGTGGATGCCCAGCAAGTCACAGCCACTCCCGTAGTGCCAGTACCAGCCCCAGCAATGTTGAGAGGTGCTGTCCATAGACCTTCCTAGAAGACCACTTGCACGTGGCTCTGGCCAGTCCCAGCGGAGACCTGGATCCAACAGACATATGTCAACCTCTTCGGATAGTACCCAGTCTGGATTAGTACCTGATACTGTCTGTAGCACTCCTGCCAGGCACAGGTTCCATATCCATGGCCAGAGACGGTGATCTGTAAAGTCTGCCAGGTACAGTCTGTAGCTGTCTCACAAATCCCCATATACGGTAGCCACATGGTGGAACTGTGTGCATGCAGACACACACACATAAACCAGAAACCTAAGGCAAACACATACCCACACACATTACATCAACATTGGCCCATAACAGTACTCATGGCCCTCACACACACACTCACACACACATGTCAATTGTATGGCTCAGTGTAGGCCTCAGGTAAACCAGCAACACACCCTGTGCATATGATGAAACCTGTGCCACCTACTGTCATCTGTAACATTGATGTAGGGACAGGCTAACATGGTGCTGATGCACAGGGTGACTTTAATAAAGTATAGCAATGGCTGAATGTGTAGCATGTTGTCAGCAGTAAAGTGTAATGATATCCTTGAAGGTGTAGCTGAGCAGGCATGATGCATTAAAGCTGTAATTAGCAATGTTGTATTGTTTCCACCAGTGTGTATTCCAATTGTGTTTTGTTTGCCCATGTGCCACTTGGCTGATGTGTGTAGTTGTGTTAGCATGTGTTATACAGTGGACAGTAAGTGTGGGGTGTGTGCAGCACAGGTTTGCAGGTATACATTTGTGAACATGGTGTAGGTGCACTGTCTGCATGTACGTGCATATTGGACACATGGGCAGGGTGACATGCCCTGTATTGGCCAGTGTTAACACTCCATACATTCTATTGGTGGCCAGTATCATTCTACTACACACATTTTGGAACTTGAGTACGCATGTGTGTGTATGACATGGGTTGACACTGTGCTGTGGCTGATGCTGTTGTTGCTATCTGTCATTGGTTTGCATTAATAAGGTTAACACTGTCCCAGCTGCATAATCTTTATTAATGCACACTGTTCACTTACAGGGTTGCATGGACCGTGCTATCACAAACACAATAAATTCTTACTTATACAGTAAAAGTGCACTAGTCTCATGGACCTCTGCCATAAACTAAATATATAATAGAAGGTGTGAAGTTGTACCAAAAAAGAGTTCCATACCAAGAAGGGATAACCTCTCTGGTCAGTATCATTGGGAAAATACAATCCCTCAATAAACATACAAGGTAAGCTTCAAAATACAAAATGGCAAGGATTCCAAAGACAACACTAAAGCTTTCTTCAGTGTTGTTCATAATCTACAGGGGAAAGCTCAGATCGGGTCACAGTTAATGTAAATGGTCACAAAGTACACTTATCTGACTGACATTACCAATTCCTTGTCAGATAGTCTGAATGCAGATTTCACCACCCTGTCATTACACAAGGGCGAAATTTCCAGACCTGAAGAATGTAAAACCTGATGATTCACAGACACTATAGTTAAAACATCTCTTTAACAAAGTACACACCACAGTGGCAATGGTACTGGGCAGTGTCCCTAGCTGTGTCATACACAAGCTGACATATGAAGTCACCACTCACCTAAACGCTCTGTCCAGATGCAGCCTCTATACAGGTTACATACTTGTGGAATGACACACGGTAATGGTGTTCACAGTCCACAAGTCCTACAACATCTTCTTAGTCTTCTCCTTTTGGATGCTCCCATTAGGGGTCACCACAGTACATCATTTCTTCCTGCCCTCTGCATCTTGCACTGTCACACCATCCACCTGCATGTCCTCTCTCACCACAGCTAAAAACCTCATCTTAGGCATTCCTCTTTTCCTGTTACCTGGCAGCTTCATCCTTAGCATCTATTTCACAATATACTCTGCATTCCTCCTCAGCACATGTACAAACCAACTTAATCCTGCCTATCTGGCTTGGGCTACTAACCTTCAAACCTGGCCTGAGCCTCTAATATACTTATTCTTAAACCTGTCCACCCTCATCACACCCAGTGCAAATGTTAACATAAATTGATTAAGGGAAGAACTACAACAGGTCCTGGAAACCCTCACCCTATAAGCCAGACAAATGTTATCTTGAAGGCTATGGAGCACAGCATTATGGAACTCATTAACAGAGACATTATGAACCTGCAAACACTGCACCATACTCACTTATGTTCTCTAAAGGCCAGATCATGGCTCCTACACCTAATAGACTTCAAGCCAGTCAACAAGGCTATAGGTGAGGGAGGGGAGGTCAACACAGCCAAGCTATAGCTCACCAGCAATTCGTACCCATCCCACATACTGGTATTATACATAAACTCAACAGACTGACCATAAACGATTGTTAGATGATGGCTTGACAACTGACGCACAGATGTAGGACACACAGTAACATTTGCAGCCTCCATGAACTGTTCTATGCCAGTAACAAGTGGTATTCACCTGCACTCAGTCCTGGGACCACTCCTGTCTGGCATATAGCTTTCTTAGGTACAAGCAAACACAATAGGGATATGTCTGCCCACATTTGATGAAAATGCATACTGTGGGCTATACTTTATTCTCCAGATGACACACACATCCACCAAAGGGGTATCATACAGACAGATACCTGGTGTCATGCTGTAAAGCTATAAGCCAAAGAAAGCATAGTTATCCACTTTTAGAAAACAACGTATCCCCAGAGTACCACATAGGTAGTAGCCCCCAAAATGTGGAACAGGTACTAATGTATACATAGATCCATGTGTTAAGTCATCTCTCCTCTGATAATCACATTACCTAAGGGTTTTGGAAATCCCTCTGTGGAGCACATAAGCAATAAAGGGTTTGCATGCAGATCCACAGAGGTTGTTGCACACCTATAATGATTAGTTATCTTTGCCAGACTTTGCTTGCTTTGGAACAGGTTTCAAATATACCTCAAGCATAAACCCTCATTCGCACTCATCAATAGAAACTGTGATGAGTGGATATGAAACGGAAGACGTAGCCCAGGGATCACTGCAGTGGCTAAGCTTGTCATAAGCATACAGAAGTGACCTAAGGTCTGGAAAGTGCCAGACACTATGGCAAATATAACACATGTGTTAATGGAGAAAGCAGAGCACCCACCTATGAAATACTTGAGGTCACATGTATGTAAATGGATTTGCCCCACAGCTGCCTTACATGTGTAATGCACATACAGTTGTCATTGTGATATGTCATACACTAGAAAAATCAAAACTCACTCTACATTGGTCAACGGTGTCACACACCTAGAATGCACACACTGTCAGCAAGTGCAAGATTTAAACTCTTTCCTAACTACATTATGATACTACAGCAGTATGCATTTACACAATGCGCTATACACATTAGTAGGATTTCACCTTTCCACAGGTATATTTGTAGGATGGTGACATCATCAGATTTGTCAAAGATGAGTATACCACTTTTAAGGTGTGTGAGTAGTCTCCAAAAAGGTTACGCCTCCTCAGCGAGACACACACACTAACAGTTTGCAAATGCAGGATTCAAACCCCTATCTAATTACATTATAATAATGCAACAGTATGCATTTACACAACACACTATGCACATTACTGGGATTTCACCTTTCCATAGGTATATTTGTAGGATGGTGACATCATGAGATTTGACTAAGATAAGTAAATCATTTTTAAGGGGTGTGAGTCGTCTCCAAAGAGGTTGCTCTTTCCCAGGGTGACACACACTTGGCAAGTGCAGGATTCAAACCCCTACCTAATTACATTATGATACTACAGCAGTATGCATTTACACAACGCACTATACACATTAATGGAATTTTATCATTCCACAAGTATATTTGTAGGATGGTGACATCATGAGACTTGACAAAGATGAGTATACCACTTTTAAGGGGTGTGAGTAGTCTCCAAAAAGGTTGCTCCTCCCACGGGGGACACACACACTGTCACATACACAGTTGGTAAGTGCAGGATTCAACCCCCTACCTAATTACATTATGATACTACAACAGCATGCATTTACATGACGCACTATACACATTACTGGGATTTCTCCTTTCCACAGGTATATTTGTAGCATGGTGACATCATGAGATTTGACAAAGATGAGTATACCACTTTTAAGGGGTGTGAGTAGTCTCCAAAAAGGTTGCTCTCTCCCCAGGGAGAGACAGACAGACACACAGTTGGCAAGTGCGGTGTTCTTAATTCAAACTAAGTACGTCTTTGCACTTCAGCAAGCAATATAGAGTTACAGGGTGTAATACAGACATTACTTGCTGACAGTTTGCCCAAAGGTTTTTTTCACATTTGCTAACCTCAGCAGGCTTATCATACTAGGTGTATTGTGAGTGTATTGTAAGCATAGGCCATGACCATATCATATATGGGTTGATGCACCACACGCTGGCACACACAGGGTCAAACTGGTGGCTAAGCTCTCTCAACTCAATACTGGACAATACAGTCAGGAGGAGTAGGGTCATACAACCACAACACCAACTGTCTCACATAGACCTACAATATAAGCACCAGCAAAACACACACATAAATACACATTACCATACTCGGAGAATACAAATATTAATCTGAAAAACAGAGAGTGTCCTCCTAAGCAGACAAGCAAGCAACATGCACCTCCAAGCACACGCCAGAAAACACATAATACACCAAAGCAGTGTGCCTCACAACAGGCCCTAAGGCAAAACAACATACCCAACACACTAGTAATAAGTGACTTCATAGTCAGGCACACAGATGTTCCACTCACTCGGCTGGACAAGGGGAAGGTCACTGTCAGTTGTGTGTCAGGTGCTATGATCCACCACATAACACAAGCAATTACATCACTCCAGAACAGGTACATATATGACGTGTTATTTGTACATATCAGTATGAATGATCTGAGACATACTTCCCAGGACAACATGACAAGAGATATATATTAGCTCTATGATCATGTAGCCCAGGCTGGTATGACCCTGACCTTGAGTAGCATCTTACCTTCACCTACATGATACTGCAATATAACAGAAAGACGATAAACTTCAACAAATGGCTGAGCTTCTGGTATCATTCAAAGGGGATCCAGTCTCTGTCTGCCTGTGATGACATGATAAACAAGCCTTGTTGCTTTGCTACAGATGGTTTGCACCTGTTGCCCCTATGCTTCTGAATACTGGCCAAGGCTCTTGCTGTCCCCATATTACCTTTTTTTAGGCAAGGCTCAAAGGTTCATAGGTTCATAGGTAGGTACTAGGCTATCTGCCCAAGGGCATTTATAAGCCTAGTCATAATGTGTTGGCTTTTGCCTCCCTTTTAAATTAGTTTCCTGGGCCTCTGTCTAGCAGGGCCACTGAAGTGATCCCAGGGGTAAATTTACAATTTCCCATCCACTCGTCAAGATTCCTCTTGAAGAGAGTCAGCGAGGGGCTCTGCCTATCATCAACTGGGATTCTATTCCAGAGCGAGGGAAGTCTCTGGGACAGGAATCTATCCCTCCAGTACATCCTGTTTATTGCTGTGCTGAGGTTTAATTCACTGGAGTGAGTGGATCTAAGAGATTTGGTTTTCTTGAGGTGGAGCATGTCCATTAATTCCAGGTTGGACCTGGCCTTATATGTCAGGCATAGATCACCTCTGAGGAGGCAGTAAGCAACTGAGTAGAGCTGTAGTTTCTTTAGTCGAGCTGCATAGGGCATCTCTTTGAGGCCCATGATCCTATTGGTGAGGTACTTCTGTGGTCTTACCAGCTGTTGCATGTGCCGATTAAGGTACATACCAAATGGGGCATTGTACTCTATTATGGCCCTAATGAGTGATGAGTAGAAGAGCACAACGACCTCTCTTGATCTAGAGGTGAACCCTTTTATGATTAGGTGGGCTACATAGAAGGAATTCCTACACACTTTGGCAATGTGATTATCAAAGGAGAGTCTCCTGTCCACCTGTGTCCCAAGGTCTCTTATCACACTTTCAATGTTAAGTATACTACTGCCTAGGTTGTAGTTCATGGGTACAGAGTTTTTACCAAAGGGGATGACAATGCACTTTTTGGCACTGAGCTTGAGGCCATGGCTTTTACACTAGGCATCTGTCTCAGTGAGGCCCTTTTGTAGGATGTCCACATCATTAGTAGTTTCGATTATGGCTCCCAGTTTGCAGTCATCTGGGAACTTCATTAGCCAAAGACCTTCTGTGTTAGCCTGTACTTCAGGGAAGTAGATACCAAACAGGACAGGACACAGGACTGAACCCTGTGGTACTCCACTTGTCAGTGGTCTGAAGTCGGACTTGGAGTCTGCTACTTTCACAGTGTGGGTTCTGTCAGTGAGCCAGTTGGCAACCCATCTTGTGACATAGGGATTTATACCTAGTTTAGTGAGTTTATCTATAATTCCAGAGTGAGGGATGGTATTGAAAGCCTTGGCAAGATCTACATAGGCTGTATGAACCACCTTACCCTTGTCTACAGCTTTGGTGACTGTTTCAAAGAAGTCTATCATGTTTAGGAGACAAGATCTGCCTTTTACAAACCCAAAATGGTTGTGGTCCAGAGTTTGGAGATTACCAATGTCTTTTTGTTTATAAGTTCCATGATGATACATTCTATGGCCTTGCAGACCAGGCTCATCAGGCTAATGGGGCGCTAGATCCCGGGGTCCATGGTTGCTCCCCCCTTGTGTAGTGGGATAACCGTCACTGTGTGCCATTCAGCAGGCACAAAGCCTGAGGTGAGGCTATGATTGAACATGGTACGCAGGTGTGGTGCCAGTTCATTCTGTAGTTCATGTAGAATGCAGCCTGGGATGTTATCTGGTCCCATGGATGCTGTGTTCCTGGCTTTGAAGAGTGGTTTTTACCTGTGCAGCTGTGATGACAGCAACTTTGCATTCTTCCAGTATAGAGATGGGCTCTTTCATGGGTGAGAGGGGGGTAAAGTTAGCACTGATCCTGTCTGCCAGGATGTTGACAATATCAGTTGGGTCTGTATATTTACTGCCATTGTGCTGTAACTCAGAGCAGATCTGAGTGTTGCTATTGAGATTCTTGACATAGCTATAGAATGCTTTGTGGTTGTCTTTAGAATCAGCGGTGATTTTGTTTTCGTAACTAGCTTTGGAGAATTTTATCAGGGATCGCAGCTTCTTACTGAGGCTGACCAGGGAGCTCCTCCACTCATGGGATTTTACCCTCTTTTGCAACAGTTTCTTCCTTCTGTTGTGCAGTTTGTTTATGGCAGGGGACCACCAGATTGGCTTCCTTTTTTTGGAGGATAGCATCTTGGTTCTGTTTGCGATAGCATGATGCATGCACTCATGTAAGTGCTTATAAAGTGCAATTGTGAAGGATTCAGTAGTCATAACTGTATTGTCCATCTGCATGGGTGTCCTGAAGTTCACCACTTCTGTCTGAAGAAGCATGAAGTTGGCTTTGGAGAAATATTTTAACATGGTTTCCTTAATGGAGGTGGGGCCAGAATGTGGATATGTAGGGTAATTAGCTTATGGCCAGATGGGACCAAAGAGGTGTTGACTTCAGGTGTGGAACACTGGTCACTCAGGACAAACCAAACCAAACCTCATAACCAACACAAATAACCACAAAGTGAACTAAATGCTACTCATTGCCAAAAGTCTCAGGCTCCAGATGCACACACTCAAGGCACTTCTCAGTATGGAGAATGTTGATATCTGTGCAGTAACACAAACCTAGTTCAAGGCTCCAGAGAGCACACCAGCACTACCAGGATACTACTCATTCCATACCTTCCAGCATCAGAACCTGGATAATAGTACATAGGGTGGGGATGTATCCATATTCATCAAGGATACCTACACCTCTCTCTACATCCTCTCTACAGAATATGCACCCATAGAATGTTGCACAGCAACGTTCTTCCCACTCCACAGGGATGAGGTCACAAAATACCCTTGGCATTCATGCTCTATGAGCCTGACGAGTCTGATCTGCAAGGCAATGGAGCCAATCATAATGGAAATCAACAATAAAGACATTGGGAACCTTCACACAGTTGAGCACACCCAGTTTGGCTTTGTCAAATGCAAATCACGCCTCCTGAACTGGGCGGATTTCTTTGAGACAGTTACCCAGGCTACAGATGATTAAAATGAGCTCCACACAGCCTACCAATAACTTGCTAAGGCCTTTGACACCATTCCCCAGTCAGGTATCATAGATGAACTCACCAACCTGGGCATGAATCCATACATCACAAGATGGATTGCAAACTGGCTCACAGGTAGATCCCACAAATTAAGAGTTGCTGGCTGCATGTCAGACTCTACACCGGTAACAACTGGTGTCCCCCAGGGTTCAGTCCTGGGGTCCCTCCTGTTTGGTATAGACTTCTCAAAAGTACATGCCAACACAGGAGGGTTGTGGTTGACTAAGTTTGCTGGAAACTGTAAAGTGTTTGCCATAATAGATTCCCCGGATGACACAAATATTCTCCAGAAGGGACTCTATGAGACAGATGTGTGGTGTCAGAATCATGGCCTCAAGCTCAATTTGAAAGAATGCATAGTAATCCCCTTTGGTGAAAACAAAGTACCCACAAACTATCACGTAGGTGCTACCCCCTAAAAACTGACAAGGTAATAAGGGATCTGGGACCACAAGTAGATAGTCATCTTTCCTTTGACAACCATGTTGCCAAAGTGATTAGGAAATCCTATGTGGCCCACCTACTCAACACAAGGTTTGCATCATGATCAAAAGTGGTAGTGGTGGCCCTCTACTCCTAAGTCATCAGACCCATCATTGAGTACAATGCACCATTTTGGATGTACTCGACTAAGCATATCCAGCAGCTGTAGAGACCACAGAGGTACCTCACCAAGAGGATTACTGGCCTCAAACAGTTGTGTTATGCAACACAACTGGTAAAACTAAATCTGTTCTCCGTTGTGTACCGCCTACTGAGAGGCACACTCTGCCTAACATACAGAGCCATGTCCAACACATAACTGTTTAACATGCTCCATCTACGGATAACAAAATTGAGTCACACTACACACTCCAGGGATATGGACCTCATCACAACAATGAAAACAACATGCTGGTGGGATATAGTACCATCCCAGACACTTGCCTTACTGTGGAACAGAGACCCAATGTACATCAGACAGAGCCCCTCGCTGACACTCTTCAATAGGAACCTTGATGAGTGGATGGGAAACAGACAATTCACGCCAGGCATCACATCAGCAGCCATACTAGAAAAGGGCTTAGGGTACTAAGTATTAGAACTAGGGCTTAGGAGACTACCCAATGGGGTGGTGAAAGCTGCACAACTTGCCTAGGCTAATATATGCCTTCGTGAAGATAGTCTACTACATACCTATGAACATATGTGACAGGTACTTGTCTACAGATAGTAGATGTGTACTTCATTGTACAGTCATGTTGTACAGTAGACACATGGACCACATACACTGCAATGCTTACAAATACTGGTGGCTGTTATGTATCGTGGGTGAGATGTGCACCTCATGTCTTTTGTGCCATTGAGATGTGTGCTGGGTGGGACAGTACTGGATGGCTCCCTGTCATGGTCACCCTCTTACACACATCTCTGCCCATCCATCTTTGGCTTATTATACTGTGTTCTCCCTACATAATATATAGGTACATAGGTGGGTAATAGGCTATCTGCCTGAAAGCATCTATTAGTATGGCCAGAGTATGCAGCTATCACCACACATGGGGTTAGTTCCCTAGGCCTCTGTGTAGTAGAGCTGATGAAGTGATCCATGGTGTGACAGTTCAGTTTCACATACACTCATCAAGGCTCCTCTGGGAGAGTGTCAGTGAGGGACTCAGCTTATTGTAGGTTGGGAGCCTGTTCCAAAGCAAGAGAAGTCTGTGAATTAGTAATGTATCCCTCAAACATGTTCTATTTATTGTTGTGATGATGATATCCCTAGAGCATGTGGCACAGTGAGCTTGGGTTTACTTCAGATAGAGCATGTACATCAGTTCTGCATTGGACATGGACCTGTCTGTTGGGCAGAGATCGTCTGAGTAGACAGTATGCAACAGAGTACAGATTGAGTTAACTTCAGTCTTGTTGCATGGGGCAACTGTTTGAGGCCAGTAATCCTCTTGAGGTACTACAGTGGTTTTCCAGCTGCTGAAAGTGCCTAGTCAGATTCATCGCAAGTGTGCCATGATATGCTCTGATGGGTCTGATGACTGATGAGTAGAGGGCAACCTGCTTTGACCTACATGCAAAGACCTTTTAAATTTGTGGGAACACATAGCATGATTTTCTAACCACTTTGTGAATGTGTTTCTGGAAGTAGAGATGACTATCCACAATGTGTCCATAGATCCCTTATTATTACCTCCATATTTAGGGTGTTGGCACCTATGTGGTATTTGTATGATTGTAGCTCGAGTCCATAATTTTGACACCACATCTGTCTGACTGAGACCCTTTTTAAGGATGTCTCTGTTGTCCCAAACACAGATTATAACAACCTTTTTGCAGTCATCCACAAACTTTGTTAACCATAGCCCTCGTGTGTTTGACTGTATTTATGAAAAGTATACAGCAGACAGGAGGGGTCCCAGGACTGAGCCATTGGGGACAACAGTTTTTACTAGCTTACAGGCCAACAGGGAGACCACAATACTTACCTTGTGGGATCTATCTGTGCCCCAGTTGGCAATCCATCAGATGACATACGTGTTTATGCACAGGTCGTTGATTGTGTGGATACGACATGTGTGTGGGATGTTGGAAAAGGACTTTTCAAGGTCTATGTTGGCCATGTGCAGCTCATTTCATTGATGCATGTCCTTGGTAACTGCCTTGAAAACTGTCTAGCAGGTTTAGGAACCATGATCTGCCCCTGACCAAACCAAAATGGGTGGGGTTGGGTGTTTGTAGGCTCCCAATAGCTCTGTTTATGAGTTCCATAATGATGGACTCCATGGCCTTGTAGATCAGGCTTATTAGGCTTATAAGACTATAGTTCCCATAGTCTGTTGTGCACCAACACTTGTGGAGTGTGCCAAACGTTGCTGTAACCCATTCAACAGTTTCATATCCTGTACAGAGGGTGAGTCTCAACAGACTGTTCAGGTGCAGGGTCTGTTTGTTTTGGAGTTCACATATGACACAGCCAGGGAAACCATGTCATCCCATAGACGCCATGATTTTACATTTGGATAGAGCTGTTAAACATTGTATATGTGATTTCTGGGTTTTCACAATCTCCAGGTATGGTAATGGGCCCTTTTGTCAGTGAGAGGGGGAGTAAATATGTATGAACCTGTCTGACAAGATGTTGGCAATGTCAGTCATGTACATGTATTCATTTGCACTTTGCACTGACTCAGAACATATATGAGTTTACATTGATATTTATGACATAGCGAAAGAAAGCTACATGGTTCTCTATGGACTCTTTAGCAATATTTTTGCCAGAACATGGCTTGGATAATGTTAGGAATGCTCATTGTTTCTTGATGATACTGATCGGAGATTTATTGATCTTCTTTGGATTTCCACTTTCTTTGAACAACTTACGTACTTGTAGTACATAGTTTGATTATGACAGGGGTCTAATATATTAATTATACGGGTCTGTTTTCATATCACTGTGTGCACAAGGCAGGATTGGTGAATAGTGACAAGTGCTTGGAGTAAGAACTGCATCTGCCAGATATGTGTGGCCCACTGCTGTACTCAGACATGGCCTAAGTGTGTGAGCATGCCCAGTATGACCTTTCAGTATGTTGCTGACTGAAATTTCCTACATTTGTTTAAGTGTGTGAGCATGCCCACTATGGGCATATATACTATATGTGTGTGAAAAATCAAGTTGTTTTTTACTTCAGGGCTCACCTTTGTGTTGTACATTGACAGGAAGCATGCTGTGCCTGCAGGGCTTCCATGAGTCAATTTACATAGACTTATCAACATTTCTACATACAGGGGGGACAGCTATTATTTGTATATTTCTACCCAGGGGGGCACACCTGATTGTTACTGTGGGTGTACATAGGATGAGGGGTACACCTGACACTTATACACATTTGCTAGGCCTGCACTGCTATGTCAAGTACTCCATTTCAGTCTGTACTGTTGCCTGTCGTACTGGCTTGAGGCATACCACTGTACTACAGACCTTAGCTTCCAATTACACGCATATTAGTTTGTGACTTCATAGCCTACCCAACCCACATCACACTGCCTGGCCTGCTATCTGTCTGCATAGGCCTGGGGGGAGGTTACTCATATGCCTCTTCAGAGGGCATGATAGAGCATTTGTTTGTGTTTGCGTTTGTCTACAATTGTCCTGCTGGCTGGGATTGTTATGTATGTGACCCCCCCCCAACTGGTATGTGTGAGTGACTTAAGTTGTGTTTGTGCCAGTGAAATGCTGTCATGGCTTAGTGGTTCAGTATTGTGACTATAGTGCACAGTATCCTGAGTTCGAGCCCTGATAACTGCTTTTTATTTTCCTGCTGGGCAGACCTGACTGGTTAAGGAACAGTAAAGCAGGTGTGAGTGTGTTTATCCGACTTTGCTCGACTTTGCCCAACATTGCTCAACTTTGCCCGACATTGCCCGATGTTGCGCTGGTTAGCGCGGTGCACAACTATGCACAATTGTATTTAAATATGCTCAATACTGGTAAAATTTGCTTAGCAGTGCTTTATATTGCTTAAAATCAGGACTCATGCCTCAGGTGGTGCTGCAGGGCTGCCTATGTCGGATGCACATATTACACTCCCTATACATGTTTGAAAACAGGTAGTGTCAAGTTAGGCATCCCTTTTACTGTATGTGCGAGTCAGAGAGAGGTGTCATATCCAGGGTTCCTACTGAGTCAGTGTATGTGCTATGAGTTGCCTCTTTGCCAAGGCCAGGGCATACTGGGCACGCCTCCTTCTGCCTACTGGGGCAGGCTCAGCTTGTACCTCCTCTGAGTCACTCTGTGCCTGTGCAGGCCTTGGCAATGGTGGGGGGCTGTTTGGCCCTGCCCCATGTTGTTCCTGCTGCAACTGTTTCTGCAGGATCATATTGTGTAGCATGGCACATACCATGACAATTTGGGTACATGTAGTTGGTGAGTACTGCAAGGCTCCACCAGATGTGTCCAGGCACCAGAACCGTGACTTGAGCATCCCAAACACATGCTCAAATATGTTTCTTGTTTGTGCTTGTGCCTAATTATGGAGTTCGTGTTCAGGTGTGTGTGCACTTCTGATGGGTGTCATCAGCCACGGCTCCAGTGCGTATCCAGCATCCCCCACTAGGTGACCATCAGGGATGTCCCCATTGGCAAATCTCTGGTACAGCTGCATCAGATGCCAGATGTGGGAATCGTGATAGCTTCCAGGGCAGTCAGCACACACATTCATTATTATGCCCTGGGCATCACACACAACCTGGCAGTTGATGGAGGGGAAGCCCTTGCGGTTGATGTAGACCCTACCCCGCTCACCAGGTGGTGCTTTGATGTGTATGTGCGTGAAGTCTATTGCGCCCACTAATTCAGGGTATTCTGCTATTTGGTGGAAAAGGTGCATATTGCTGGCCAATGCTTCACGGGAATTGGGGAAATATACGTGCTCACCGACATGTGCTGACATGGCATCCAGGAACTGGTGCAGTACCCTGGATGCTGATGCCTGTGAAATCCCCATCATATCACCAGTTGGTCTCTGGAAGGTACCTGTAGCTAGTATTCTTAGGCCAACAAATACCTTGGTATCCACTGGGATGGGTTCCCCTCTGTTAGTTCTGTGTGTGAGGCGTGGCCGGCACAGCTCAACAATTTGCTGCAGGAGGTCTCTGTCCACCCTATAGCGCTCCACTATCTCCAGCTCATGTAGCCCCTGGTAGGTTACCCTGGGTCTGTACACTCTTCTCCGTCTCCTCACTGTGGGTTGCTCAGCAGCATTCACAACATCACCACCCTCAGCACCTTGCACATGTTGGTTTATGATAGCAAGAGCAGCCCCTAACATTTTGTCTGACTTTAAAGTTTTTAAGCTTTCCCTCTTTGTATACTGCAGTGTTGCAGAGTTCTTGGGAAAAGACAGGGAAGAATGCTGTTTGCAGAGTTTAAAGTGCTGGGCTGGGCTAGTCTGCTGCCTGTGTAATTGGCTGATTCTGATATATTTCACCTGGCAGATCTGCTAGTTCTCCTTGGTTAACTTCCACTACTTTTCCTTCCTTTTCCCTTTCTGTTTCTGCCCAGGGCAGCGCCGCGCAAACACGCACACACACGCGCACACACTGTGGCACGTTTGCAAGAAATTTCAGATATTTTCATGGTGTGCACCTTTGGTTTCTGGTTTTCAAAAAGAACAACTGTAAACACGCCTCTTGCAATCCTTAGCAACTCAGGGCAAACACAAAACACTGTGCTCCAATTAGCTTACAGCCTTTCTGACACACACCCCTCATGATGTCACCTATATTCTACTCTACTACTCACCTACTCCTACACTTACACTCTTGAGACATGGCTCACATGCTGGGGAAAATTGGGATTCACTATCCTTATCCTCATTTGCATAGGATTGCCTACTAATGCATGGTTACATCTCTCACACTGAGCTTCCCCCCCTTAGCAACCAGTACTCATTGGCCATGTTGTCTTCAGCCTGCCATTCACCTGCATAGCAGAATAAGCTTTTTAGTGAAGATGGCTATTTTTGGCTATTTTTAAATTATTTTCTTGTTTTTATAAGCTCCGCACGTTTGCGCGGTGCTGCACTATGCTTAAACATCGGAGATCGGGGAAAAAAAAGTTAATTTTTAATAATTTTACACATTTATAAATGCCAATGACCTTATATTTGGCCATTGGCATGCTTCCTCAACTGTATGCATCCTTTATTTTTTGGTGGGCGACATTTCAGTGATGCCAAGTCATCTATTAAGGACATGATATATGATTTAGGAAAGAAATTACTGACTATTAAAAGTCTGAAGATTGATAATGCTTATTTGTCCAAATATATTGCTATGCAGATTGTACCCAAAGTTTTGAGTTTTTTTAAATTACCTATGGGTCTTGAGATAAATAATGATGTTATTGGGGAATTCAACAAACTATTTGACAATTTTGACCTTAGTTATATGAAGATCATTATTAAGAAAAATGATGAAAAATTATCTTGGTTATTGCAGGAGATAGACAAACTAAATAATGAAATTGTCAATAATGAGTCTTTTTCTAAGTGGAGTGATTTATATGATAAACAATTTATTTTAGCTGAAAAAAAAGCTAAAAGTATTTTCCAAAGAAAAACTCAGAAAATTGCACGTGATGTGGAGCAATATGCTGACAATAGGGCTTATATATGGCCCAAAGATTATCAGGTACCAGGAAGGGATAGGAATTATAGAAATACTGACAGGCAGGTGGATAAGGAATCTAATTTTCAAGGGGGAAGGTTTTATCCAGCTCCAAAAAGTTCATTTACACCATGGAACAGGAGAATGAGATAAATACATCTGATATTGATATAAGGACAATTGATGGTTCTAAAATTAATGATGGTATGTTTGATGTTACACATAATAAATCTAACATAGTTAATGGAAGCAATATACTTGATAAAAGTGGGGATAAAATTATATATACACTCAGTGGGTTTAAAGTATTTAATTATACTAATGTTAACATCACTGAGGATTTTTTTGGGCTATTTTCAAAAGGGATGAAATTCATACCCACTGTTGGTTTCAACTTAGTTGATACTATTTTGGAATTAAAATTATATTGTAGGAGGTTAAATCTAGCTATTCAGTTTAAAGAGGCTAAGCAGGATGCTAATTTAGTCGAATCTGGGTTACTTAAGAAGAAAAGTACTTATATTCCATGTACACATCCAGGTGTCACAAGCTTTGAAAAAATGTCTAGCCATGATATATACAAGTTTAATAAATTATATAAGACTGATATAAATATTCAACGGAGTATTAATAATAATTTAACAGCAGGTGAACGTGGATGTTTAGAGGAGCTTGTTAAGAATAATGAGGTAAGGGTAATGAAACCCGATAAGGGGGGTGGAATAGTGTTGTATTATAAGATGGATTATATCAATGAGATTTATAATATTTTATATCAATCAGGAAACTATGAAGCCATTTCATTAAACGAAATTAATATTGGGTACAAAAGAATTGATCTTGCTATTGAGGAATATTTGATTGATCATAGGATTACTAATGATATGTACCATTTTTAAAGGTGGAATTTCCCATTTTAGCCACCATTATAGGTATACCAAAAGTACACAAAAATTTATCACACCCCCCTTTTAGACCGATTATATTCGGTAGTAGGTCCAAAACGTTTCCATTGGGTGTGGCTATTGATAGATGGGTAAAACCAGTGTATAATAACATCCCACATTTAATTAAGGACTCATGGATGTTCTTGGGACACCTCAATCCTAATCTGTGGAGCAGTGAATTAGTATTTATAACTATTGATGTTAAGGATTTGTTTTCCTGTATCCCCAAGGATATTGGTTTGGAATATTTTAGTAACAGCTTAAGGAAACACTCCGATATGGAGTGGGATAGAATTAATCTCATCACTGATACGATGGGACTTGTTTTAGATCACAATTATATACATTTTGAAAGTGAATATTTCAGGCAAACCAGGGGTGTCACGATCGGAGCATCTTGTGCTCCCATTTTTGCCAGTCTTGTTATGTTAGAATGGGAAACGGAATTTTTGTTTAAAAGTGAATATTATCAGTATGTTTCCTATTATTCCAGATTTTTAGATGATCTGTTTGTATTATGGAAAGGCCCTATTGACAAGATAAGTTTATTTGATGATTACATCAATAGCACTACAGATTTTTTAGAATTCACTTACAATTATAGTGATAGTGGTATCGCCTATTTAGATACATATATTAGACATGGTGAGCATGGATTCACATCGCAAATTTTTAGGAAAGAGACTTTTTTGAATGATTATTTAGAATTTAGTAGTAATCATCCATCATATATGTTTAAGAATGTGTTTAAGGGGCAATGTATCAGGGCTGCCCGAATGTCATCTACAGAAG
This sequence comes from Protopterus annectens, assembly GCF_019279795.1. NCBI lineage: Eukaryota > Metazoa > Chordata > Ceratodontiformes > Protopteridae > Protopterus > Protopterus annectens. The sequence goes on from NC_056732.1 coordinate 869,577,060, forward strand.
GAATTATGCCTAAGGAGTTGGAATTAATTAAGTCTATGTTTATTATCAGGGGGTATCCTGTTCCACTTTTATGTGATGTTGTCCGGTATGTTGGGAACGAGTGGGGTAAAAAGTACATTCCCTTGCTGGGAAATACATCAAGTAGCTCCTTCAATAATGATAGGAAAATGAATTTAGAATCAGGTAATCGGGTATGTGTGCTTATGTACACCCCGGTGGTACATTATATTAAAAATATAATTATGGATAATTGGAAGTTAATAACTGTGGATGATGAATTAACTAAATTGTTGGGCACTCAGCTGAATTTTGTATTTAAAACAGGATTCAATATGAAAAGACTTTTGGAACATGGGGTTGATAAAAATGGGAATAAAAAGGTGAAAAAGACAACAGCAGGAACCAAAAAATGCGGAGCATGTAAACAATGTTATTTTATAAATGAAGTGGAAGGTATTAAACTTGATAATTATAATAAGACATACATCAAATGTAGGATTGGCAACTGTAAAACCAAATTAGTGGTTTATTTAGCCTGTTGTATGACATGCTCCACATTTTATATTGGTAAAACAGAGAGACAGCTTAAGAGACATATATATGACCATTTATATAGCATTAGGGTCAAAGATAATAAGAATGCCCTTTATCGCCATATAGCCAAGAGTGGAGACAATCATCATTTTAGGTTTGTTATTATCGATCAAGTTAATATATCCCCAGTTGGATGAAATTACTAGGCTCTTTTAGCTATGAAGGAGAGTAGATGGCAGATGCTTACTGATGCCACTAGATATCCGGGCATTAACAACCATATTAGTATTAAGCCTTTTTTGACTATGGCCAAGTAGTTTAGTAGGTCTTAGATTGTATTATTCAGTTTTTTAGGGTCATTGTTATTGTTGTTTTTTATACAATTTTTTACACAATTTTTTATACAAATTGCATCAATTGTATTCACTTCATTACATTTGCTTTACATTTCATGTTATACAGTATTATGGTTAAGCTATACCATCAGTACTTTGTTTGGTATATTCAATTTTATAGGGAATTATGTTTAGTTTATATTACGATATATCAGCACTTATATTTATACACTAAATGAGTGTTAAAATATGACGTTATATTTAGTAGTATCTTTTTATGTATTCATCTTCTATTTTATATTTTATTATATTATATGTGTAATCTAGTGTGTGGTAGTTAGTTGTGGATTATTTATGGTTTTAAATTATTCAGTGTACTGTTCGTTTAAATGTTGTTTAAATGTCGACTGAGATTTTGGCACCTAAAAGGTTATTTAAACAATTTGGAACCACCTTTTAGTTGTTCTGAGGAAGTCTGGCTATATCAGATGAAAGCGCTTAACCAGTGATTTTTGGTGGTTTTTACATGAAATAAACATTTTTTGTTCGAGCCGAGGAATCTGTCAAATTGTTTTAGCTTTCTATCAGGCTGTTGGTGTTGCTGTTCCTTTATTTGGAGCTGTCATAGCTCAGTTTAGCTATTTGCAGAACGGTACTCCGTTACCAACGGAGTACATTTCTGCAGATAATACTAATCTTCCACAGACAGGTTAGTGTTTCCTGGATTGCAAATTTACCTCATTTGCATAGCTTTCAGCAGCAAATGAGGTAATTTGCATATCATGACGCTGTCCATGCAAGAGTAGCTTTAGCAGCTCTCGTGCACGCCCCTGCTGTCTGTACCTGGATCACACGGCAGACATATTGCCTCCGTGAGCTCCTACACTCTTCTTGCACTCCATGCAAGCTTTCATAAATCCGGCCCTGGGTCTTACGCTAGCTACTTAGACCTGTCAGTACCCACCCACAAATGACAGTAGCAGAATTTAAGAGTTTCATTTCTGCCTGTTGTCTATGACAGTAATCTGGCTGACTTTCTCTCTTTCCCTGATGTAAGAGATGTTGCTGTCTGACAGTGCCCCATAGGTGCTTTCTTGTTTATAAAACTGGCAAAATACTTTGTACATTCTGTTTCTTTTCTTTTCTTCTGCAACTAGTAGTATATGGAGAAGAGAAAGTTCCATGTACTACAAATAATTATGATAGGGTCTCCATTTCTAACCTACTATTACGAGTTCTCAACATGGATGCCAAGATTCTTTTCTTGGATTCATAGATACATAAATTTGAAAACTTTTTGGAATCCATTTCTCGCACACAAAATAATATGGTTATGATCACAGACCCAATCATAATCCTGTATGATGCAAATAAATTAATTGCAGGCATTTAACTTGAAAATATCTTTTTAAATACATTTCCAAACACTTTTATTAAATATAGCAAAATAGGTATCTTGATCAAGAAATGAATCTGCTTTCCAGGTGATGTCCCATTTCCAGAATGAAAACTGCATTATATTTGTATTAGTTCATGTCTGGGATTCATGTTTATTTCTTTTTAACTGGGGTACAGAACTACCTAAAGAGCAATGCCTGCTTAAGTAAGAGACTTGCTCAGATTCACAAAATAGGCAGATGGGGGTTTTGAGAATCAAAACCCTGGACTACAGGAAGCAGGTGATTAATGTCTCAAAGACATAATTATCTATGCTAGCAGACTATAGCTAGACATAGGCAAGTTGCATGATACAGAGGACAGGAGATTGCTATTAGCAGCCAGGCACAGGTTGTAGTCAATACAAAAGCACAATCATGGTGAAAGTTCAGTGCTAGAAATCGTGCAATATGCAGAACATGCAAAGGAGTCCACAATGACAAGGAAATGAGAAATCTCATACAAATGAGGAGCACAGAATATGCAAATACTGGAGGCCAATATGCCAGAGTATCTCACAGATGCATAAACTGGCAGCACTGTGTACCTGTGCTCACCCCTCTTGGATGCCATTATTTACCGCATACAAGACAAGATCCAGGCTATTCATTGCAGGAGTCACAGCTCAACAGAATATTTCATTAGCCATTATCAGTGTTACTTGCTGTGATCCCAGTCATCATTGTGCAACATACAGAGAAGCATATTTAGTTCCAAGGTACACCAACATAGAGTGAGTAAACACAACGTTGGCCATTCTGATATTGCTTGCACCTCTAAGTGTCTGCATTACATAGATTGCACTCATGTTGCTAAAAAGGTCACACATGATCTAGAAGTACAGAGATGCATTAAAAGGAGGGGCTACCACTTCATTAACTGGTCTGTAATATATGGGACAGTATCTATATGTGGCTGTGTATCACAGAACAGTTCACATTATTCACAAATATGGCACACCTCAGTCATAGGGTCATAGGTTCATAAGTTCACATATGGTTACTAGGCTAATGACCACAAGGGCTTTTTTTAAGCTTAGGCATGCATCTCAAATATCTGACAAGTTCTGGTACCCTTGATGAGTGTAAGCAGGGGCCTGGGAGGTGAAAAATGTACAAGCAAAGGCCTGGGAGATGAAGCATTTACTGGATTCCTATGTCCATTAGAGACATAAGTGTGAAACCAGGGATGAATTTCCTGTTCCTCATTCAGTTGTCCAAATTACACTTGAATTAGTTTAGGGAGGAACTTTGCTTCAGATGGATGGGGAACCTTTTCCAGAGATGGGGTAGTCTATGAGTTACAAACGATAGGTCCTATTTATATCACAGGCAAGGCTTAAGTCTATAAAATGGGTAATTCTGGTGCTGTTTGTTTCACTGATATGCAGGAGGTCCATCATAGTGGGGTCTGAAAATGCCCTGTATGCTAGGTATAGATCTCCCGTCAACATCCTGTAGGAGATAGAACTTCCGGGGTAGGGTATTGAGGCAGTCTGCATAGGACATTTTATTTACACCATGCATTCTTTTAGTTAGGAACCTCTGTGGATGTTCTATTTCTTGGATATGCCTGGTTAGCTACATACCAAAGGGGGCATTGTACTCAATGATAGATCTGATGAATGCTGAATACAATGGAACAGTGACTTCCTTGAAGCTAGATGCCATACATCTGTTAATGAGTTGCACAATATAGAATGATTTCTTCACTACTGTAGACATGTGATGGTCAAAGGCTAGATTACTGTCTATGTGTGTCCACAACTACTGGGTCAACTCTAAGGGCTGTGTTGTCAATATGATAGTTACCAGGGATGGATGACTTCCCAAAGGATATTATTACATATTTCTTGGCATTTAGTTTTAGTCCATTGCTCTGACACCAGTTTTTGTTTGTGTCAGCCCTTCCTGGAGAACATTTGTGCCAGTGTGGGATTCAGTGACAGGTCATAATTTGCAAATGTAGTCAGCCAGAGACCATTGACATTGGCCTTGACTTCAGAGAAGTAAATGCCAAAAAAGAGTTGTCTAAGGACTAATCCTTGAGTGACTCCACTTGTGACTTTCCTCTTTGTAGAGGTGCATTCCCAACTTTTAACTTCCTAGGTCCTATCTGCTAGCCAGTTGGCTATCCACCTGGTGACATACGGGTTTGTACCTAACCTCTTGAGTTTGTCAACAATGCCCTAGTGGGGTATTGTGTCAAATGTCTTGGTGAGGTCAAGGCAGGCAGTATGAACCATTTTGCCCTCATCCACTGCTTTGGTGACCTTCTCAAAGAAATCCACCAGGTTAAGTAGGCATGACCTGCCCTTGATGAAATAAAACTGAGTTGGGTTCAGTGTCTGGAGGCTTACTATATCTTTATTGAGCATTTCCATGGTAATTCTTTCCATGGCTTTACATATAACAATAGTGACACTTATGGGTCTGTAGTTGGCCCACCTTTGTGCAGAGGGATGACTGCTGCTGTTCTCCATTCATGAGGCATGCAGCCTGTTTGATGGCTACAGTTAAATAGAAATTCAAGATGGCCTATTAGGTCATGTTTGGGCTATTTAGAAGGCATTCTGGGATGTTGGCAGGGCCCATTGATGCAGTGCTCTTAGTCTTAGAGAGAACTTTAAGGAGCTGTCCCTTAGTGATAGGGGGGAGTTATATATGATGGCATTTCTTGAGGGAATGTTGAGGGGGGAAGAGGGGCAAAGTTGGAACTGAATTTATTGGACAGTAGGTTTGCTATATCTTCTGGCTCAGTATAAGTGGTGCCATTTACAATGAGCTCTACATACAAATGTGTATTGCCTTTGAGGTTTCGGACATATCTAAAGAATGCCTTGTGTCTTCCCTTGGACTGGGACTCCAAATGTACCTCAAATTTGGCTTTGATAGACTTTATTCAACCTCTGAGTTGTTTATTTAGCTCAACAAAAGTGCTTGTATCCTGCTGGGTGCTGCATCTCCTAATTTCTATCATGATTTTCTTCCTCCTCTTATACAGCTTGTTGATTTTTTGATTCCACCAGGGTGGCTTGTTTTTTGATTTAGTTCTGCACTTCCTCATGGTGGGTACAGCTGCCTCTATGCAGCAATTAGCATGCTTGTACAGGGGTTTTGTGAACATTTTTGCATAGGCAGCAATCTTCTCAGGGTTTATGGGGCTACAAATTTTGCCAGGTTATCACTTAATAGAAGGAAGTTAGCCTTAGAGTAGTTCTTGAATATTCCAGGGTAAGCTGTGGATTCAGCTTTTATTTTTACTTCAAAGACCATTTTGTGGTCTGACTTTACCAAAGGAGGCATTACACTAGGGGGTGTGCTGCACTCTCCCATAATAGCGAGGACCATTTCCAGTATGGTTGCACCCCTGGTTGGTGTTTTGACAATCTGGTCATGGGAGTTTGTGTTTAAAAAATCCAGGAATCTCCTAGCCTGTATGTTTGGTGTCGTGTAGGATTCCCACTTAATAGTGCGGTAAAGACACCCATGAATATGGTATTGGGTTAGATGGTGAGTGTTTCCAATAAGTTTAAATACATGGTATGGGTTTTCTGAGTCATAGAGAGGGACCTGTAACTTGCAAGGAAGTGGCATTGGATTTTGCCTATGGTAATCTGAATATGGAGTAGCTCAAGTGCATTGTACTATGGTACTGTTCAGGGGTCTTCACACTGGATTATCTTGTTAGCAGATGAACATACACATATAGTAATCACAATGTCTTATGCATATTGTTTGTATTCTTGATGTACGCCTATCACATAATGCCATGCCTTGTGGTTTGCAGGTGATGGGGCGTTTTCAGTAGATCCAAGGATGAAGATACCCATTTGTAGCACACAAGAAATGGCAGAGATTTCTTACACCATGGCATATTTCATTTATTTATTTTATTTTACATTTGTTGACTGGGTTAGTCTAACTGGATATATGTCCATTTTCAGTAGAGGCCCAGGGAGAAAAGCTCCACATAAAACAAAGCAGAATATTGCAACTACAAATACAGTTCACTTGTCAGACACAATAGTTGTATGCAAGGTAACATAATAATTATGATAGATAAACAAAATAAAAGTTTTATTTTTTTTGACCAAACACTAGTAGAAGAAAGAAAGTATTTAGAAGGGTGTGAGACATTTGAAATCAAAGTTGTGTATATGTCACAGAAGAGCAGATAATTATTTACAAGGCAGGAACACAAATTTAATGGCACTGACTCATCTATAAAGCAGTGACACATTTGTAATATGCAAAATATACAATAATATGCAAATATATATATATATATATATATATATATATATATATATATATATATATATATATGGGTTCATGTCAGTACATCGACAAGTGAGAAGATCGACATCCACTTCACCGACACATGAAATAATTGAAACTGCAAATCATGGACATTTAACAGGTAACAGGTTTAAATTTCGCTAATCATGCCTACCATGTTTTAGTAAGTGTGGCAGTGTTATGCATGTGTGGTAGGCATGATTAGCGAAATTTAGACCTGTTACCTGTTAAATGTCCGTGATTTGCAATTTCGATTATTTCATGTGTCGGTGAAGTGGATGTCGATCTTCTCACTTGTCGATGTACTGACATGAACCCATATAGATATATATATATATATATATATATATATATATATATATATATATATATATATGCGTGCATTGTGGAGATAATCCTTGGATTAATAAAGACTAGATTTAATTTATTAGACACCTCTGGTTGGACACCAAAATATGACCTGTATAAATGCAGAAAAATACTACATTGTCTTGTGTAAACTGGTACAGTAGGCCAACAGCACCATGCAAGGACATTCTGTAACTGATACAACGGCAATAACTAAGTAGGGAGGATAAACAGGGAAAGACATGTAAGAGCAGATCTACAGCCATGACAGTGTTGGGCACAATACATTGCAACACACTGGCAATGATGGGCATTTGGTCCAGAACTATGGGCCAGAACATAGATAGCACAAAATAATATGATGCATACTGCAACACTCAGGCCATGCAGGAGCAGAACATGGTCTGGTGAGAATGAGCATCAGTCATCACAAGCCCACAATGGATTGGAATTGGTCAGATCATAATTATCATCATTTGCACAGGTAGGTGGACAAATTGACAGTTGTCAGTAGTACTACAATGTGGAGTAAGGTTATGGAAGGCAAATAAGACAGCCACATACTTTTGGAGATGGTTAAGGATCAGCTATTAGTTGTGCACTATAAAAGTGCTGGCATCAAGCACTGTGCCAGCTAGCCATGTCACGATTGGACCCATAACACAACAAAAATGGAGTTACACTACAAAAGTTTGCAGGGCCACCCTTAGGAGCATGGATAGAGGCTGAGAAACTATACAACCTTGCATGACCATCCTTAGGATCAAACCTGTGGATAGAGGCTTAGGAACAACTCCAGTGATAACTGGGGGTGCCAGTCCTTGCTTTAGCCAATGACAAGGATGCTGTACCAGCAAAGGTCTTTGCCTTCTGATGTGGGATATCTTGTGTAGGTCCAGCTCATGTCTGTAGTATCCTAAAGCCATAGAGACAAAATCAAATGGGAGTACACTAGTGAACAGTTATAATGTGCATTATAGTTACATCTATGCATGCAAAATTCACCAGCTCTGACCTCATTTGGTGGATTACCTCATTGTGCCAACATAGAAGTTCGATGCTGCATTTGTACATATCCTCAAACATGCCATGTAGCACACTTGCATACTCCTCTGTGCTGTGATTAGCAGCTGTCTGTTCCTGAATCACCAACCTGCATTTCTGCTGGTTGACTCCTAATGCTCCCACACATCACGGACAGTATGGGAGTCATGGCTGTGTCAGACTCCTCTGTGTCTCTCATCTATAGTGGGAATACCACATTAGAGGCAGAGTGTTTATCAGAGGCTGCATCTAGTAGCAATACAGGAGGAGTACACATGGGACTCTCATTTATAGGTGAAGGGATCTATCAAGGCTGTGCACCCAGCAGCAGCCATGCTTTTGCACTCTTAGATAACTCTCTCCTCATGGATTGTTGCAGGTGGTACCACTGGATCAGCAGGCTATTCTGACAGCATATTACCAGATTGTCAGACACAGCAGGCTTGCTGGCATCACCCCTATGTTGCTCCTGTATACTGGATCTTCCACATATGGAAGCTGTGGATGTATGTAATATATGACATCACTATGAAATAAAAGAGTAAATGGTTGCATGGCATTCATACTGAGACACATATTAAATCTTCTATACAATAATCTGTTAAATATAAATCACTGGACTGGACATTATGCTTTCCTATCATATGGTCCTACAATACAAGGGTGCAAATTAGCAGAAGTCATATCCATTCCAATGCATGCTAATGTAAGTGTTGAGTCATAGCAGTATGATCACTGCTAATCTGTTGCTTCACAAGCAGACACATGGAAAGAAGTTTCAGGCCTGAACCCACATCTAAGCCACCACCTTGTATATGGAGTCAGACCACCTGGCCATTAATTGACATCAACATTTCTTTAGCCTCAATCAGCTACTTTTGTGTTGGCTTCCCATCTGTTGTGATGGTCCTGATCACTACACTCTCCAAAGTCTACAGGTTTGCATGGGATGACATTTCTATAACCCTCCTTCTTAGTTGTTGAAGAAACCTACTACAGCCTCCCACAGCATTCTCAGCCAAGAAAATATCCTGTCATATCTGGTTACTGACATGCAGGTCAGCACCACCTTTTGCTGTAGGAATATGACAACTATTTAGAGGGCCTGCTGATAGTGCATCATTCTTGCTTGTAAATTTCTGCAGGTGCTACCTCCCGAGGTAACCATACTTGTACCTGTTTATCTGTAGATAAAACATGTCATTCATTGGGTTATGGACTTAGCTATGTCATGCATGTGTTACTGTCCAAGGCCTGCTACCATTGTATTCACCTAGGTGTCACCTGCAGATGTCCTTCTATTCATCAGTTGCAGTATTCTTAACATGAGGGAGCTCTCTGCTGCAGGCAACCCAACATCAGCCAGTATACAAAAGTCTTTCACTACTATAGGATGTGTAGTACATCTCATGTAGGACTCCAGTGGAACAGACATACCCATGGAAGAGCTCTCCTTTGGTGAGACCTTAGTGAAAATAAGAGAACATTTCAAATGGGATAGCACCCAGGTATCTGAGGTACAGAAATGGTACTATGACCTTCTGCAGGTGGAATCACCCAGTCCTTCAGCTATTCCTCCTGTGTTACTTGCTTTTCTGGATACCTTCACCTCTGGTTCCAAGGCCCCAGACTCCCAGCTTCCTGCTCCTAAGAAAACTGACCAGTATTACAAGGTCCCTGAGGACTGTAAGTTTTTGTTTAAATGTCCTTCAATAGATCCATATGGCTTCAGACAAACTAGTCAGGTTACTGCCCTCAAACTTTCTCCTTCCTTCAGATAAGGACAGCAGGAATCTGGGAAGACTAGGCATGAAGATGTATACTTCTGCCACCTTGGCATTTAGAGTCATTAGTTATCAGACACATAACCAAATTTGCCTTAGACCTTCTTTCTCAACTCTCTCAGGTCACTTTGGATTTGCCTGACTCAGACATTAAGACTTTGGCTGCATCCATGCTGGGAGCTTCCTCACAGTTAGTCCACCACTCCATCAAATGCAGCTATGATGCTGCAGAAGCCAGTGCCAGGGCAGCTGCTTCTGGCTCTGTCTTAAGTAGGTTGTCCTGGTTAAGACTCCAGCCATTACCAGAGGACATTAAATTCAAGCTTATGGATGCTCATTTGAACAATTCTGCTTTATGTGGTCCTGCAGGAGCTAATTTATTTAAATCTCTGTAGGAAAATGGAAGAGAGATACAAGAACTGAAGCACATCTTTGTTTACCCAGTGCCTAAATTCTAGAGATATTGCCCAACAAAGACTGCCTTTAAATCAAAAAAGGATGGAAGGAGGCCTCAACAGTCCAGGACTGCCCCTGTAACTGAGGCTCAGAAGTGGCCCTTTCCAGGCAAGCCTGGGTCCCTCTGACTGTCTAATTCACCCCACTCACATTTCACTTTCCCAGCACCTCTCTCTGTCTCTGCCAGTCTGGGAAAACCTAACTCAAGACTCCTGGGTTCTCTCCATCATTCAAAAAGGATACTTTTTTGGCATGGGACTCCCTGCCTTCTTTCAGAGGCACTCCCCAACCACCAAAGGAACAACTACCCTCCTTTCCAGAGGTACTTCTAGAATGTTGGAAACAAGGAAACATTCAAGAAGTTCCTCAAGGTCAAGAAGGAAGAGGTTTCTACTAGAGAATGTTCCTGGTGCCCAGAAAGGATGGTCCTTGGAGGCCCATCTTAGATCTGTATCATCTCAACACTTTCCTCAAGGTACCCTCCTTCTGTATGTTAACTGTTCAAACCTTGTTCCCTCTACTTCTGTCATAAGCCTTCTTAGCCTCCCTGGATATCAGAGATGTGTATCTACAAATTCCCATACACTCAAACTGCAGGAAGGTTTTACTTTTCTCTATAGCTTCCTGGCATTTTCAGTTCTGTGTCTTGCTCATTGGACTTTCCACTGCACCAAGGGTGTTTACACAATGCCTACTTCCTGTGATTGCCTATTGCAGGCTTCTGGGCATCCATGCTTTCCCTTACGTAGACAATCTCTTTATGGCAACTTCCCCAGACATCTTGGACAAAAACATTCTCTTTGCCATTTCTCTTCTGCAATGCCTGGGATTCGCAATAAACTACAAAAATCATGCTCTGGCCTTCTCAGGATCACATCTTCTTGGGGTGCAGGATTCAGGCAAACCTCATGAGAGTGTTTCTCCCTCTTCAAAAGGCAATGGACCTCCAGTCCTGTTTCAGAAACCTTTTACCCTATCACCACATTTCAGTCCAGGGTTTTGAGTTTTAAGGCATCCACTATCCCAGTGCTCTCTCTGGCAAAACTTCACACGAGGAAATTACAGTGGTCTCTAAAGTCTGTTTGTATGCAGCATTCATACCCTCTAGACTTTCCAGTTGTACTCATTCCCTGTCTAAAGAGGGAACTTCAATGGTGGATTCAACAAGTGCCTCCAAATCCAAGACACCCCTTGCACCCCCTACCTTCAATTCAAAAGCTGTTCACAGATGTTTCAGATGTGGAATGGGGGTAGCATTTGGAAATGTGAAAGCTCAAGGGACATGGTCTCCTTCTCAACAAAGGGAACACATCAATATATGGGAGATGAGGGCACTACAGCTAACAATTCAAACCGTCCATCCTCTCTTTCTCCCAGGACCTATAAAACTGTTCACAGATAATATGATGGTCCCCTGGTATGTGAACAAGCACAGGGGTACCAGATACTACCTGTTATGCAAGCTGGGACTCCAGGTTTGGGAGCTGGCAGTCAAATATAGGGTGATGCACAAGGCAGTGTACATACCATCCAACCAAAATTGCTTAGTAGACACCTTGAGCAGGTCCCTAACACAGTCCCATGAAAAGGTGCTTCAAAGGGATGTGTTTCTTGACATGGCCCACCAGTGGGGTAGTCCTCAAGTAGATATATTTGCCTCCCTCATGAATAGATAACTTCCACAATTTTGTACCAGAGTCTATCACCCTCTGGTCTGGAAGCCACCACCCTTTCATTCTCCTGAAAGGGGATGTTTCTATATCATGCCTGCCAACCTCTTAGAGCAAGAAATCTGGACAAAGGTATACATAAAAGTGGAACAAAGGCCCCAAAATAGGTGCAATTTTTAAATATTGCTTTACAAACTTACAAAGTTGGTAGAATAACAGGTTTTACATTAGCATGAATTATATGAATGGTATGAAGTCTGAAACTCAAATGTCTGTCATTGTTTTTTTTATCCTTAATCTTTAATACTTTGCCACTAATTTGCTAGAAAACCACAGTTTTTTTTAAAAACAGACCAAAAGTATGAGGCAAAAATTTGGACATTCTGCAAAAATCTGTACAGTTGAGAGGTATGTTCTGTATGCATTCCCTCCCCTTCCATTCATTTCAAAAGTCATGTTCAAAATTCAGCAGGAAAAAAAACAAAACTCTTGCTAGTGACTCCCTTTTGGCCAAGACAGCATTGGTCATCCCTTGTCCTGCATCTAGCCAAGGGCAATTACAATAAGTTACCTCACAGGGTGGACCTTCTCACACAAGACAAAGCTCATCCATCCCCAATAGTCTACCCTTCAGCTGACATTGTGGGTGATAGGGTTTTAATTCCTTTCAGATACCTGTTCTCCAAGGATGTGTTTAAGGTTCTGCAGGAGGCCAGGAAACTCAATGCCAGAAAATCTTATCTAGCCAAATGGAAGAGATTTTCAATTTGGTGTCTGTCATGAAACCAGGACCCATTAAAAGTGGAAATCCCTCTGGTTCTAACCAATTTATGTGAATTGCTCAATACTGGCTTGGCCTACTCTTCAGTGAAGGCCCATATGTCAGCTATTTCTGCTTGTCTGCCTCTATTCCCACCCCATAACTAGCAGGTCTGAGACTAAACAATTTCTTAAAGGCATCCTTCACATTAGTCTTCATAGGAAGCCTATTCCTCCACCCTGGAATCTTAATTTTGTGCTGGAAAAGCTGACTCTTCCCCCATTCAAGCCAGCTTCATCAGCATCCTTGCTATATTGCTCCTGGAAGACTGTGCTTTTCCTAGTTATCACATCAGCCAGACATGTGTCTGAGCTCTAGACCCTTATGGCCTCTGCCCCCTTTATGGTTTTCCATAAAGACAAGGTGTCCTTGCATACCAACCCTTCCTTTATGCCCAAGGTAGTCAATGAATTGTCACTCAACCAAGCCATTCAGCTACCTACATTCTTTCCTTCCCCACAAAATCCTAGTGAGAAGGTATTGCACGCCCTGGAGGTGTATAGACAACTTAGATTTTACTTATACAAGACTACAGCCATTAGAAAAATCAGACCAGCTTTTTGACTCCTATCATCCTAGGGCCTTGCGATTGCCTATTTCCAAGCAGACTAATTCTACTTGGATTTCTAAGGTTATTTCTTTCTGCTATGTGAAGCCTGGAAAGACCCTTGCTTCTTCTGTAAAGGCACATTCCACTAGGACTGCAGCCTCGTCAGGTGCATTTTTCAAGGGGTTGGACACTAGCTCTATTCTCGAAGCAGATACGTGGACCTTTGTACATACCTTCACTAATCATTACAAATTGGATAGCATTTCTAAGTCCAGAGCAGGATTTGCTGGAGCCATACTAAATGGGCTGCTGGAAAGCTCTACTGTCTCTTCCTCCACCCTTTCTTCATGACCTTTGGTACTCTCCCTCATGTTAAGAATACCACAACAGATGAATAGAAGGACATAGAATAGATGTGTAAAATCTTATCATAATGATAGATGACCTTCTTTTCTTTGTTGCAGTATTCCAGTCTCTCCTTCCTTCCCCTGGTGGTTTGGTTCCTTTCATTGGATGTTCATACCCTCCCTTCCTTAGGCTGGCTTCCTCCTGGGGCATTCAGTTCTGAGGTGGAGTCATGCGTACGTCAATTTCACAACCAATGTACAACAGCAGCCTATGTGTGACTTACCACACAACCTACAGTAGTGAACAATTTTTGTGTACTGGCCAATATCGGGTCGCCTGCAGCAGAGAGCTCTCTCATGATACGAATACTGCAACAGAGAAGAGAAGGACATCTATTATTATGGTTATATTTTACACAACTATTCATTACAAGATGTAGCTGCTTTATATGATACTGTAGCCAGCTACTGTATATGGCCATGACATCCTCCCATCCTACATATGCTACAGTGCAGTAGTCATTCTTTTATGACCACTGTATTCCCACCAGAAAGTGCACACTGCCTGTCTGATGGCACTGTGAGACATTTGTGGGTGTCTGGGGTCCTCAGCACCTATAAGCTTTCAAATGACTACATGATGTGTTACCTCCTTATGTGTACCATGTTACTGTTACATTACCTATATGTGTTGAGCTTTAATTACATATGAGATACATATTCTACACACTGACCCCTCTCCCCATCACCTCGACAGGCATCGAGGATCACAAGGCTACAACAGGTATATTACAAACTGAGGCCTCCTTCCTTGTGTCAATAATGCTTAACATCCACAGCATGTTCACAGTTATTCCAATATTTTCCATTTTTATATTTCTTAATGACCTTTAGCAAGAAGAGAATAGAGCTATATTCAGGGATAACAGTGGCCACTTAGTACAGTGAGAATGCAAACAAGGCAAGATAGTGCCTAAGTTTTGAAACACATGACTCGTGCACTGCATATCGGTTCAAGACATGCATGTATTATTCACTACCATGCATTTACCATCTAATTCTGTCCTCTGATGCAGTGAGAATGCCTAGTGCATTGATAAAGTGCAGTGCTGCCCTGCATGATAGGAGACTTAGCAACGTACATCTGTGGGCATGGATGTACCACACAAGTTCATACTTTCATAGGTAAGTTCTAGACTGACTGCCCTTGTAGGCCATTTCAAGAAAGGACAATTTTCCCTTTATAGGTTCATAGGTGTACTCAGCTAATGGCCCTAGAGCCTTTACAAGCCTAGCCCAAAAAATTGCCCTGGTGTCGTGCCACCTGCAGTTAGTTCGCAGTGCCTCTATCCAGTAGGGCCACTGGAGTGATTCCTTAAGTGAACTTTCTGTTACCCATCCACTTGTCAAGATTTCTCTTGAAGAGGACCAGCGAGGTCCTCTGCTTGACATGAATTGGAAGCTTATTCCGGAGTATGAGCAGTCTCTGGATGATGAACCTGTCCCTCCAGCATGTTTTATTGATTGTGGTAATGAGGTTGTGATCACTGGAGCGTGTGGCATGGGAGGATTGGGATTTCTTTAGGTGTAGCATTTCAGGTAGGGCTGGGTCTGACATAGCTTTGTAAGTCAAGCAGAGTTCACCTCTAAGTAGATGACAAGAGACTGAGAACAGCTGAAGTTTCTTGAGTCTGTCCATGTAGGACTTGTGTTTAAAGTCTAGGATCCTTTTTGTGAGGTACTTTTGTGGCATCTCCAGCTGTTGAAGGTGTCTGGTCAGGTACATGCCAAATGGGGCATTATACTCAATGACTGGTCTAATGAGGGATGAGTAGAGAGGGATGGTGACCTCTTCCTTCCTGGATGCAAAACCCTTGGTTATGAGATGTGCCACATAGAAGGACTTTCTGACCACAGTGGCAATGTGGTGGTCGAGGGTAAGGTTGCTGTTGACCTGGGTGCCCAGATGTCTTATGGCACCTTCAGTGTTCAGTGAGCTCCCATCAATGTGGTAATTAGTGAGGACTGAGTTTTTTCCAAAGGGGATGATAACACATTTTTTGGTGTTAAGCTTAAGGCCATGGTTCCGACACCAGTCATTGGTCTCAGTGAGGCCCTTTTGTAGGATGACTGCATCACATGGGGAGTTAATAATGACTCCTAGCTTGCAGTCATCAGTGTGCTTGGTCAGCCAGAGCCCTTCTGTGTTGGCCTGTACTTCTGAGAAGTAGATGCCAAATAGGAGTGGGCCCAGGACTGAGCCCTGTTGGACTCCACTCATGACTGGTCGACAGTCTGACTTGGAATCTACTACTTTCACTCTGTGGGTCCAGTCTGTGAGCCAATTTGCAATGCACCTAGTGATATAAGGATTGGTGCCTAGTTTGGTGATTTTATCAATGATACCTGAGCAGGAAATGGTATCAAAGGCCTTGGCCAGGTCGAGGCAGACTGTATGCACTGCCTTACTCTCATCCACAGCTTTGGTGACTGCCTCAAAGAGGTCAACTAGGTTCAGCAGGCAGGATCTCCCTTTGACAAAGCCAAACTGTGTGGGGCCAAGAGTTTGAAGATTGCCTATATCTTTGTTAAGCAGGTCCATGATGATGCACCCCATAGCTTTACATACCAGACTCATCAGGCTAATGGGGCGATAGTTCCCAGGGCGATAATTTCCAGGGTCCGTAGTCGCTCCCCCTTTACGTAGAGGGATGACTGTAACAGTGCACCATTTCTTAGGGTCAAAGCCTGAGGTAAGGCTGTGATTGAACAGGCCACATGGGTGTGGTGCCAGTTCATTTTGTAACTCAAGTAGAACACAGTCAGGGATATTATTAGGTCCCATGGATGTTGCACTCTTGGTTTTGGACAATGCAGCTTTTATCTGTACTAAGGGGATGTCGGGTACCAGGCTTTCTTCTGGTATTGTGATAGGGCCTTTTGTGGGGGAGAGGGCTAAAGTTGGCACTGAATCTGTCGGCCAATATGTTGGCTATATCTGTTGGCTAAGTATAGGAGGTACCATTGTGCAATAACTAAGAGAAAATCTGGATATTGCCTTGGAGGTTCTTGGTATAGCGGTAGACGATTTTGTGGTTGTTTTTAGTGTCAGCTGCAATTCTGCCTTCAAAGCTGGCTTTAGAAGATTTGATAAGGGATCTCAAATTATTGTTGAGGCTGATAAGGAAGATTTTCCAGTCTTGTGACTTCAATTTTTTCTGCAACAGTTTCTTCCTTCTGTTGTAGAGTTTATTGATGGCTGGCAACCACCAGATTGGCTTCCTTTTTTTAGAGGAAAGCATCTTGGTTCTATTTGGTATGGCAAATTCCATGCATTTCTGTATGTGCTCATACAGTGTATTGGTGTATGATTCGGCAGTCATGCAGCCATTTTCCATTGTCATGGGTGCTGAGAAGTTAGCCACCTCTGTTTTTAGGAGCCCAAATACAGCTTTGGAGAAGTTTTTCATGGTGGTCACCTTTGCGGGGGGGTATAGGTGAGATGGAGATTTCCATGGTAATCAGATTGAGGTCAGATCTAACAAGGGAAGTACTGACTATAGGTGTGGAGTAATGTAAAAAATATACTTGTAGCTACCAAAGATGTATGAGGTACAAGCCAAACAGTGCATAAAAAAAACAAAACACCACCACGAACAACTGAATCCTTTAATAAAACATAGAATGTAGAACAAGTAAAATGAAATAAAATGCAATCCGCTGTTTTTTTCTTGAACGATAAGCACTTTCGGAAATACCCTTCTTCAGATCTCCCGTGTTGGTGATAACCAGGTTGTGGATGTTGCTTCCTTTAGTTGGGGTCAGAATGAGCTGGTCCAGGGCATTGGAACTGATGAATTCCAGCAAGCATTAGGCCGGTGCATTGGTACCAGTTGATGGAAGGGTTGTTGAAGTCACCCAGTGTGAGAGTATTGGGCTGGACTTAGATAGATTCCAGGGTGCTCAGGAATGTAGAGTGAGAGTCTAGGGACATGGTTGGTGTTCTGTAGCAGGCTATGACTTGAATCGCCATCTTACCCAGTGTCAGTTGTACTTGGAGTATCTCTGATGCATTATGCTGGGCTACCAGTCTATAGGTGTGCATTTGTTGCTTGAATTAAACTGTCCCATTTGGTATTAGATTGGTTACCCATCCCACAATCTATAATTATATATTATCCCTATGAAAATAACTGGGATCATACCAAAGATAATTTGAGAGGACACATTCATGTGTTGAAGCATTTAGGAGCTGCTTCTGTCCATTAGATGTGCACAGGGCAATCCTGGGATACATCTTTAATTACCCTTCAATAGATCCAAGGTGCAAATGAATATGGACAGGGATGAACTTTGCTTCACTCAGATGGGGAGTCTGTTTCAGAACATTGCTATTCACTGCAAGATATATCTGCCCCTCCAAACAATTCTGTAGATGTTGAAGAAGAGATACACATGCCTAGACCAATTATTTTTTATGTGATTTGATCTGCTGATGTACAGTAAGTCCATCAGTACTGGGTTGGAGGATGCCTTGTATGCCAGACACAGGTCATCTCTTAACAGTCTGTAGGATACCAAATATAGTGCAAGGCTTTGAGCAGGTTCATCCATGGAGTTGTATCATTTTAGTAAGGTATGTCTGAGGGTGTTCCAGTTTTTGCATGTGTCCTAATAGTTACATTATATTCAAAGACTGGCCTAATGAGAGCTAAGAAAAGGGGCTAATGACATACCAATATCTAGACACAATCCCTTTGTTTATAAGCTGCACAATGTAGGACTTTCCTATGACAAGGCTTATTATAGTGTTCTCAATAATAAAAAAATAAACAATAATAGAAGCCAGCACTGATGTTGGGAACGTATTGCAACATGTAAATGTATTGCACTTTAGTGATTCAAGTAGAGATTAGCATCTTAAAAACAGAGATTCTTTTATGGTTCAAGGGTCAGTATGGAATAGCAACTTCCATGTTAGATGGAGAAAGCAGAAAGTGGCAAAAAAAGATGAGGATTGACTACTATAGGTGGCAAAAGATAAATAACAGAATTCAAAGTTCACTAGTATTTTTTTTATATAGCGCATACTAATTTAAAGAAAATCTAGAGTAAATGATTGGTGCACAAGAGATGAAGGAATGACAAGGTGCTGGTTTAGTGCATAAATAAACATATGTGAGACATTTAGATAAAAGTATGATTTTGTGTAGAACTTTTTTTTGGAAAATTGTTCATTTTGTAACAAACTAATATCTCATTCATTCAGGGATTTAGAGCAACACAAGACCAATGTTTATAATTTGCCCATCTACAAGCACTGATCAAAGTGCAAAAACTCCATTTTATTTAAGCTTTGCTTTTATCGCTGTGTTGATATGTTGAAAATAAAGTTTAGTTCTAAGAGACCAGCACAGCAAATGAAAATAACAACCATCATTTTAAAGTTATATGACATTACACAACATCTAAATAGTTTATACCCTGAGGGAGTTGGTTAAAAGATTAGAAGCACAAGTATTACCTCTTCAAAAATTAATAACTCACATAAACAAAATATAAAGTAATATTTATAAATTTAGTTAATAAATCTATACATATTGCTATAACATATAAATGCGTATCATAGTGTACCCCGCAGGTAGGTAGGGCCAGAGCAATTCCCTATTCAGTAGGTGCCATACTATGCCATGCAATATCTTTCAGCCATTGCATATTCCTCCCCCATAGATATATACCACTGTGCCACATGGCTGTGTGGTGGACTTGTATGCAATCTGTGGGTATATGGGTGTCTCTGCACATATTCTCTGTCATATGACTGCATAGTATCATGCCACCACTGTGTATGCTATATCTTACTGCAGGATACATCATCATCCTGATTATATATGTCTTGGTTTTACAACCTACAAAAAAACCTCTCCGTCCTCACAGCAGGCCATGCAAATATTTGAGACATGAAGCAACTGCTACATTACCAGCCCAGGTGTCTTTCTTTCTCGCTCTAAAATTTCACATAGACAGCACTTTCATAGTTGTTCCAATAATTTACATTCCTGTATTTCAGTGTGGAGTTTTTAAGACTGAAATGGTGTTTTATGGTGGACTGCCATGGACTGCATGGCAAAGTGTGGTGATCAGATCAGATAGCATAAATATCCATGATTTGCTTAGTCTTGCATGTTATGCTATCCATACCAAGTGGAGAAAGCCATGCATGTACCACTTAGTACAAGCTATGTGCTGTCAATTCATGACCACCATTCTAGACGGCAATCATAGTGTTGTGCCATCGAGCAGCCCTATGTTGCATGGTACATAATTCAGCAACATGTGTCAGTGAGTATAGGTCTTATATACAGAGCTCCTGTATGACGTGCCAAGCAGAGCATAATACCCCTCTTCTTTCTGCATAGACCACCTGTTTGGGGGGGGGGTATGATGGCCCCTTTGAAAAGGATGATGTCTGTTTCATCCTGGCATAGATATTGTCTGATGTAGTAGGAACCACTTGTGCAAGTGAATCGTATAGGTATCACCACGATGCTCTGAGGTGGTACCATCCTGACCTCTTTCTCCAGTCAGAAGCAGAGGTTTAAAAAAAGCAGCCAAACATGCCATTAATATTCTATGGTCTTATATATTGTTCTCCTGAGCATGACAGTGATTAATTTCTTTCACAGCTGCTGAGGAGCATAATTTGAATAAGATTGCTACAAAAGGCAGAAGCACCTCTCCTGGCAGTTTGTTAGGTATGTGATACATAACCTTCTAGTGTACTACTACTGCGATGTTCATGTTTTTTGTGCATCTTATCATATTCCTTTCATTGTATCTATCATATAAAGGAGCATTTGTGGCAGATAACATAGCCTAACCACATTCATATCAGTCTCTATCTCAGCCTCTGTAGCTGCTAATTGAACACCATGGCCCACTGTGTCTGCCTTTCAGGATAGTAGGCGGCGGCTTACCTACTGGAGGTGATGAAGGAATTTGATAGTGCCATCTGTTTTAGCCTATGTGGCGTTGGGGGGGGGGTTAAAGACATCTTTTATTAAGCTGATCATGGAGGTGCTGTCATGATATGCAGGTTTGCAACCTTGGCATTGCTGAGGTGTGTTGGCAGCTGAATACCTTACTGTTAAGATGCAGCACATTCTGTAAAGGACTAATGAGTCATTCAAATGGCAGGCAGTAACATTAGGCTACATGAGCAGAAACTGGCCATTGGGGCCAGGAATATTGCCTTCTGATCCTGTCTGAAGAGAAAAAGGGGGCTGATGATGATGATGATGCTCCATTTAGATTTTCTTGTTCATTAACGTTTCCAAATTCTGCTTTTCTAACCTTTTGTATCTCAAATAACTACCACATTTCTGCAGTTCACAAATAATTTTATTCCATCCTCACAACATTGTACTTAAGTACCACTCATATCATTTCTTCGTCTTATCTTAATCTCATCATCTTTAAACATTTATTTCCAGATGGCAACCAAGTATTTCCTCCTCCATTTCCTGCCAGATGTTAACCCTCCCTTTTTAATCATGCTCATGCAACATTATCACTTGTCAGTTGTCTTCCCATTTCTGTCCAAACACTATCCAACTCACATTTTGTATGCTCACCACTGCCCTCTGTTTGTTTATGCTTTATCTTCCCATACTCACTAACTTTCATTCTCTCTCTGTCCCACAAGAAGCCTTTCATCATTAGCTTTTCCTTGTACTCTTGCATTTGTTAATGAAAACAGAATCTATCCCATAAAATATGCCCTCCTCTGTCACCATCTGTTCCTTCTTGTTTACTCTTCAGTTTCCTCTGTTTTGCATTTTCCCCTTTCCTACTTTCTTTCCTGACTTTTTCCCTCTCTCATTATATCGTGAGCACATTTGACAATTCAGTGTGCATACCCACTTAGTTATTTATATGCAAAATTGTGCTGTACTATGCTGCCATATCTATGGCTCTAAGAAGCTGTCTGGTGCTGACTGGTGTGGCATTGCACTTTCTCATGCATGCTGCCTTGCCTACAAAGGGATGGTATACTTAAGACAGCATGTACCTCACTAATCCAATCCATGGGGGTGTTGCTCTTCCAGTATCCTACTTTAGTGCTGAACTACCTGGTAATGCTACCTTTCTACTTTATTATGGTACCTTATATTTGGTATGATGGCACTAACCCTCACATTTTAGCAACCAGACTGCTTGTCTTTAGTGCTATTCAGGTATGCTGTGCACCTCTTTGGAACCCAGCCATATGTTTATATATATATATATATATATATATATATATCTATATATATATATATATATATATATATATATATATATATATATATATATATATATATATATATATATATATATATATATATATATATACTTTTAGCTATAACATGGATAACCAGCCAAAACTAATAGTGAGCTCAGTTTATAAAGGTATTAATATGCAGATCACCTTAGAAACAATTTTATATACAACAAAAATATAATTTCTTCTGTTCTTTGCTCTTGAATGTTTTTTCTTAAAGGAGAAGTCAGAGATGTAGTTGAGACTGTTACGGCAGAGGCAAAAACTGGACTGATATGTTTTTCATCACAAACATTTTGCATTCTTAGTGTAAACAAGGTCCACTGGGGCAGCCATGGTGGTGCAGCGGTTAGCATTGTTGCCTCACAGCAATAGGTTCTCCCGTTCGATTCTCGGCTGGGGTGCCTTCTGTGCGGAGTCTGCATGTCCTCCCTGTGGTCGCGTGGGTTTCCTCCGGGTGATCCGGTTTCCTCCCAAAGACATGCAGTAGGAGGATTGGATACTCTAAATTGGCCCTAGGTGTGAGTGTGTGTGTGTGCCTTCTGTGGAAGTTTGGGTGCCGGACTAGCAACTCGACACTGTAAAACTCCACTGCCAATCATGAGTGGACAGATGATCCGCTGTGGCGACCCCTAACCGGGAAAAGCCAAAAGTAGAAGAAGAAGAAGTGTAAACAAGGTCCACTGCTTCAATTTGCTAAAGTTCTCAAGTATTCTGAACTATAGATGTTCCTAGTACTACATGGATGGGAAACAATTCCATCTACTGGCTACTGGAGCAAAGTAAGTCCCAAATATCCTTTATATTCCAAGGGCCAGTGATTAGTTCTCACCTGTGACATACATATAGCCCAGATCTATACAACAAAAAATTACAAAATCTATATAAAATAAGACCAGATCAAGACTCCTCCAAGGAATCTACCTGGAGACATTAGTTTCAAGTGGCTATGAGGTTAAAGCTAAAATAAAGTAGCGCATTTTCTAATACTATCTTTTGTCCAGAAGAAGGCATTCCTCTTAATCAACATTAACAACAATCATCTATAGGAAACCTGCAATTCTGTCTTTCTGAATACAGCCTTGTAAATCTGAATCCTAGGGATGGAAAGTAGGGATGTAAGGTTTTCCCCCACCTTTTATTAAATCTCTCTGTAATCTGTCTGGCTAATAGGTGCTCATCCACATCTGAAAAACAGGTTGGAATGCTGTATTGGTTGCAGTCCTAAGGATTTCTTTTAGAATCTAACAATTATGCACCAAGTAAAGGACTGATTTCTCCATCCAGCTACACTGTTTCCCATTAAGCTGCTGAGTGAATACTGTTACAGTCTTATTCTGTCTTTTAATTTTAATATTTTATGTATGGATTTATTTATTCGGTGATTGATTAACCCCATGTACTGATTGAACCATATTTTTAATAGTTATATAGCAAGTCCATGGTTTTATTTTTGGGATGTTTCCATTAATCACTTCCTGACTATTACATTTTAAATGCTTCCAGGATCAATGACATGTTTAAGAAATAATGTAATTACTGACTGGATATAGGCTTGGATTACTTTATTAGATGTCTTTTGTTATATTTTAATCATTCCTGTCCAGTTTAAGAAAAAAATCATTTTTATATGTATGTTTCTACTTTTCTGTTATGCAAGAGCTAAAAAGCAGAGTACGTTACCTTTCTCATGCAGTGCATACAGTGCCACAAAGCTGGATTATGTAGTGCATGCATTTAATAACCCAGCCATTGCTCTGCTACAGTCAGGCATGAGTGTTGAAGAAGGCAGGAGTATGGCACTAAATCGAGAGTGATGACAACAGTTAACATGACACCCTGACCCCATGTAGAAAATGGAAAACAAGGGGGGGGGTGTCGATTATGATGATGATGATGCTCCATTTAGATTTTCTTCTTCATTAAAGTTTCCAACTTCTGCTTTTCCCACCTTTTGTATCAGAAATAGTTACCATGTTTCTGCAGTTTACAAATCATTTTATTCCATCCTCATGACATTGTACTGAAGTACAACTCATATCATTGCTGTGTCTCATCTTGATCTCATCATCCTTAAACATTTATTTCTAAACGTCAACCAGGTATTTCCTCCTTCTCTAATCCACACATATCACTAGGCCACACATGACTTTGGCACCATTTTCCAAAACATCAAGCATTTCTAATCCCCCTTACTTCCTTTACTAAATGCCTCAACAGTTTGAACTTAGCTTGTGATCTTTCATGGGTTCATGTCCTTTGTTCATTTAATGCAAACTCTGTTATTGAACTATAGGTTGTATAAAAAGATATATAAAGTCTAGGAAATCAAACATAATGAAGTCATTGTTTGTTAGTTACATTAGACCCAAACTTGAGTATGGAATAACAATATAGAAACCCTATAGGAAAACAAGCATGAATAAACTGGAAATATTGTTGCCCTTGCCCGTTTTCATCAGCTTGATATCTTAGGTAGTAATGACATCCTAAGGCCACTAGATGGCAGCATAAGTCTGCTTTCCTTTCAATTTGGTATTCCCACCCTTAAGAGAAGCAACCTCGGAGAAACTTACTATACAGTTTCTAGTACTTACCCCATGTAGTGCTACCTTGTCCCGTCCTGAGGCTTTCTCCCTAGCTCTGTTTTTCCTCACCTAGTAAAGCTAGACCTAGAAGGGAATATATACCTCCATCTCTCTGCTTATATCTTCCTGTAGTTGTATGTATAATATATGTTTTTGACCCTCCTGCCCTCCCTTCATTTACCCCTTTTTGTGGTAATGCTCAGGAATCCATTATTGTATTAGCTCAGTCTGTACACTCTAACTTCCCGCCAGGTCTCTCTGACCCACCTCACAATCAAGCTAACTGATTTTTTTTTGTGCAACTTACCTTTCCTTGTTCTACCCGCTCCGCTCGCCCTGCGGGCTCACTACGCTCCCCTACCCCCAATTCCCACCCACCCCCAGTGGCCCTACACTTATATGTGTATAACCCATCCCACTACTATTTCCACCAATAACATCTCAGACTTAATTAGCTCCACCCTATTACCTCTCTATCTCCACACCCGAGTCCAGTGCTACATCAACCTATAAGATAAGATTAATTAGCTTTATCCTACTATTTCCCTATCCCCTAGCCATCCTATTCCTGTTTCCTTGACCACACCTTCACTTACTATGTATAACCCAAGCATTTCCAAATACAACATCCTTCTCTACTCCATCCTACTCCTAAATACTCTTATCATTTCCTACTCCCTTACCTTCTATGAAAATAGAAAGCTTATTCTATCCCATCTAACAGCAAAACAAACTAACACCCATTATGAATACACCCCACGATCTCACTGCAACATTACTTCATCTTCTTCATACCTTAATCCTCAATACCACAGAGCAACACATATCAAGTTTTTTCAACTTGTGAAGCCTTTGCCATTACTTTCCAAACTTTGCAAACATACCTATAGTCACCAACAACTTTTATTCCTTTATGGTGACATTCACCCCACTCCAGGCCCAAATACCTATTACCCTACTATCCCCTCAATTAAACAAGCAACTTATTCTAGTCTTCCCTCCAGCCCCATTTCTCTTCAGATAGCCCACCTTAATGTTCGTAGCCTGAATAATAAAACAATTCAACTCCATGCCCTCCTTGACTTATACTCCTTTGATATCCTTTGCCTAACTGAAACCTGGCTAAAGGCAGACACCAAAGACATTGACATAATACCACCAGTATATAATTTCATTAGACTTGACCGTAATATCTAAAAGGGTTGAGGGGTTGCAGTACTTTACAAAACTGAACTACTGGTTACCCTACTAGATACCAAACCTCCCTCACTATGCAATAGTGAAATCTTAATGACCAAATTACAATTGAATACAAATAAATCCATCTATATCATTTGCTGTTACATCCCACCAGGAAATAACATTAACACCCTTGAAAACCTTCTTAGCTGGCTCTCAACCTCCTTCCCTCAGGAAACTATACTACTAGGAGACTTTAATATTGACTGGAATTCTTGTATTTCCCAAATACCCTCTTCACATATAAATGTCAAAGGCTTTCATCAACTGATTACCATCCCTACAAGAATAGACAAAACCAGCTCTAAACAGAGCATCCTGGACTGGATACTAGTTAATTGCAACCCCATGACCTATACCACAGGAACACTACTGGATAATATTAGTGACCATTTAATCACTTTCATCAACAGACTAAAGAGCCCTATAGCCAATAATATACAACTCAGAACTACCAGGAACAAAACAAATTTCAAACAAGCCAACTTCCAACTAGAACTCAAAGCTTGTAATTGGTCTCCTCTAAAATATTTACCTCTTGATGAGGCTGTTTCACACTTCAACAACAAATTCCTCCAAATTCTCAACCTCCATGCCCCCAAAAGACTAATAAAAACCAAAGCTAAGACTGCTCCCTGGTTATCTAAAGAAACCAAACAAAAAATGCTACTTAGAAATAGGACTTGGAACAAATGGAGATCTACCAAAAACCCAGCTGACCACATAATCTTTAAATTTAGAAACGAAACAAAGAAACTAATATTCCAAGATAAAAAAAATTACTATTGGGACTTCCAACGCTCTCAACGTCAAAATCCTCAAAACTTCTGGGCGGGTATCAACAAACTTCTTCACTCTGGCCATTCCAAAACACCAACTCCCTCTAACCTCACTCAAACTACACCCAAACAAATTGCTGACACTTTCAATTCATTTTTCTTAGACACTGTCACTACCCTGGCATCAACTTTATCTCCAAAATCCACTCAAGTACCTCACTTCCTTAATGATAAACCCCCCTCTTTCAAATTACAACCTGTCTCGACAGACCTCATCTATACCTTACTTACCAAACTTAAACCATGCACCCCCTCAGCTGACCTCATCCCAGCTGAGTATCTACAAATAGGTGCCAAAGCACTAGCCTTTCCTGTCTCCATTTTAATAAACCGAACTATAACTGAAGAAACTATTCCTACCCTCTGGAAGGTCTCTCACATCATTCCACTTCATAAGGGTTGTAACTCGAACAAGCTCTCTAACTTCTATCCCATAGCTCTTCTTTCTCCACTAGCTAAAATCATGGAAAAATGTGTTCATAGGCAATTACTTGATCATCTCCTCCAAAACAATCTTCTAGCAGACTGCCAACATGGCTTTAGACCACATCACAGTACCACCACTGCTCTATTGTCATTTACTGACAATATTAATAAAAACCGGAACAACAACTTACTTTCCTCAGCTCTTTTTTTAAGGCTCTCAAAGGCCTTTGATATGGTTAACCATCCTCTCTTACTAAACATCCTACAATTATTTAACTTAGACTCTCAGACTATCCAGTGGTTTTATTCCTACTTGGATAATAGACAACAAACAGTACTTTGGGAAAAACACTTATCTTCTATTCTTCCAATCAAAATAGGGGAACCACAAGGCTCAATACTTGGACCTCTCCTTTTTTCCATCTTTATCAACAACCTACATCAGTCCATTCCATACTCCATCTGTATTCAATATGCCGATGACTCTACACTGATATGTTCAGCTTCCTTCCCAACTGAGCTTCAAGTTACTACACAAAAAGTCTTCACAGCAGCCGAAAACTGGTTTCACCAATATTGCCTCTTACTGAACCCCAAAAAGACTAAATTATTACTTTTTACACCTACACAAAAATCATCTTCTTTTATTACATTTAATTTAACTTCTAATAATGGCACTGTAATATCCCCAGAACCCACTACCAAACTCCTTGGGGTCACAATCGACCACAATCTTAACTTTGATTCCCATATTAACATAACCATCAAGTCAGTCAATAGAAAACTTGGATCACTCTATAGGCTTAAACCCTACCTCACAATCTTAGCCAGAAGCACTATAGCACAAACACACCTACTCTCCACTCTTCTGTATGCCTCACCTATCTTTTCAAACTTATCTAAAACTAATTACAATAAACTAGCACCAGCATACAATAATATAGCCAGATTTGCAACAGGAACCCCCTTTCGCACCCATCATTGCTCTAATCTTAAACAACTAGGCTGGCTCGAACTTCATAATCAGATTCTACTTAAGCAATTAACCATCACCCACAAAATCTTCTATCAGCCTTTAAATACTACTATACTTAGCTTTCTTATTACACCTTATAAAAACATCTCTTCCTTACGCTCTGCCACCAAGCTTCTAGCAGACTCCTTCAAATCCAGCAACAAAGCTGGGAATAGTCTATTTGCCAACTGTATTGCACCTGTCTGGAACAAACTTCCTAGGGAAATTACTGCAATGACCTCATTAAATACTTTCAAGAAGCATCTTATAATCTGGCTAAATTCCCAATGGCTCTGCCCTTGTACTAACTCTGATTAAACTTTTTTTTCTCCTTTTCCATCTTCCACACTGTCTAATCTTAACTAACTTTCTTTAGCACTGTTGTTTTTCCAATTTTACTAATAATGAGAGAGAGAGAAAAAAAAATTATATATATTTTTTTTTACATATATATATTTCTTTTTTCCTAACAATGTAATTACTTGTACATTTTATTCTTTTGTATAACAAGCATAATATCTGTTGTTCTTTTGTGTAGCTTTTCTCCCCGGGCCTCTACTGAAAATGGACATGTATCCAGCTAGACTAGCCCAGTCAACAAATGTAAAATAAAATAAAATAAATAAATAAAATAGTACAGCAGAAATATACCAAGGGCATCCATGGATGTGAAAATCTAAATTATTATGAAAGACTAAAATATCTGTACTTGTACAGTGTCTCTTAAAGATATTTAAGAGGAGATCTTATTCAGGTATATAGGGCATTTAGGGACAACTACCTCTGGGAATGTTTGAGGTTATAAAAAAGTACTAGAGAATCATCAGATAACCTATGTAGAAGATTCTGTAGTAATGAGAAGTGTACTAATTGGTTCTCTGACAGAGTAGCTAATGCTTGGAACAGACTACAAAATTACATTAAAGCCAGTACTAGTTTAGATATTTTTAAGAACAGCCTGAACATTTATCATGAGAGTTTTGGTATACTGGCAAGCTAGAAGGGCATTAATGCCCATGCTTGAAACATTTGTATGTATGTATGCATGTATTCTTTCCAGATCTCTTTTCTTCCTCTGGCACTCTTCTTCCAAATTCCATCATTACTTACTCTCTCTTACTCCCTCAACATCCAGTGTTCTTGAACCCACAACCTCCAGTGTAGGCTATTTAGTTCAACTGCCACTGTCCATGTGTATGTTTTGGGAGGGGACTTCTTTACAGTGACCAGAAGTCAGTATATCACTACTGTTTTAGAGCTGTCATTGTTGTTCTTTGTTATTGGGAATTATTCTAAAATATACAATTGAATATGTATATTTATATATATATATATATATATATATATATATATATATATATATATATATATATATGTGTGTGTGTGTGTGTGTGTTTGTGTGTATATCTATCTATATATATATATATATATATATATATATATATATATATATATGGTTCTAGGTTATAACATCGACAGCACATGACATCGACAACGACATCACCGACACCACATCATCGACAGTTCACAAACACGACACCGCACACACTCAACACATCATCACAACAACCAATAAACAAAACAAATTCCCTGACCAAAAACCACACACACAACACAAGCACACCTAAATCCTAACAAACAAACACTAAACCTTACATACACAACTATCCACAACCCTAACCGAAACCCTAACCCTAAGGTCCGTCACTATCACACACTAACCTAACCCGCGCCCTAACCCTAACTCACTTAACCTGCCCCTAACCCAAAAACATTCACTACTGCACCCTTACCTAACCCGCACCCTAACCCTAACTCACTTAATCCACCCCTACCCCTACAGACCGTCAACATCGCACACTTACCTTACTTGAACCCTAACGTCCGTCACTACTGCATACTTAAACATCCTTTCCCTATGTTGGTGTTCTCCGCGTCATCTGTCGATGTTGTAACCCAGACCCATATATATATATATATATATATATATATATATATATATATATATATATATATATATATATATATATATATATATATAAGGATTCAATTAGGTATGTCCATGCCTGTAGAATATGCATTCCATCCACACTTCCATACAAGGTTTAGAAACTAAGCTGTTGTTTTGGCATGTGACTTGTTTTATTCTGGTGCATTATTACACTGCAGCAGATTAATTTCGCAGTCATACTGCAATGCAGGGCAGATAAAGCAGTTTTCAATTCATTTTGCCATAATTTTATTTAATTGGTTGGATTTGCACATCAGAAAATACTGTGCTTAGACTCTAGCATACCTCCAGTATATGTAGGTCTTACCATAAGATCAATACATTTTAAAAGCTCTGTTTCACATCATATTTATTACTGTTTTAAATATCATTATTTAGCTGATAAGAAGATCAAGTTGCATGTGAATATACTGCTGTTAAAGAACAACATGGCACATAAATAATATCCCTATCTCATATCTACTACAACCTGTCTGTCACGTTAGACAGAGCATGCATAAAACAATAAGCTCTTCTATATCTTGCTCTCTGTGTAGGTTACCAAAGTTGAAAAGTTTCTTGAGTAAATAAGGGTGACCCAGTTACTCCTATGTTTTAGTGGGATGAAGCACTGACTATAACCTATATAACTGGGGCAGAACCAGCATCCTGGACAATGGAAGAGCTAAGTCCGTACAGGAGGTAAATGATGATGCATTCTCCTACTCAGCTCTATTGTCATGGTTGAGTGCTGAGGCACACCCAACATTGGGGTTCTCCACAGAGATCAGAGTATGGTGGCACTGGCAGCAGACATTAATGACATGAACAAGACTCCTGGGAAACGTCTGCATTGAGGTGGAATAAGAGGTGACATTGACTCCATCAGAATGTCCATGTGTATTCCCACCTGTCTGTGTCACTCAACATATAGAAGTTAGGACTTGATCCATTAAAGTCCCACACTGGCAGGGTGAATGATAGTTCAGTTGGACCAGCACTGATCATCTCTGAACCTGCTACACCACAACTGTAACATTAACTTGCTTTTGCAGTGAGGGCCAGGCTGATGGACTCCCATTCTGAGGTAGGACAGAACTCAGACTATGAAGTAAGAATATTCATCATCAACCAGCTATAATTCCTGTTAATTCAATCCCATAAATTTACAACAAAACATAATGAAACGAAAATTAATAAAAAGTTACCAGCAACTCTACAATGCATTTATCATTGAAATGAAAATATACTTCAGCACAGAACACAACAATAAATGCTAAACATGTACATACAGCCTACTTAAGCACAAAAGGACAAC
>NC_056732.1:869654309-869704309 GCF_019279795.1 Protopterus annectens
TCTGTGATTCCGGTGCACTCTCATTATTATGTATATGGCGCTACTGCGCCGGATATTCCATGCACCGCCGGCGCAGGCCTTACGCCGGCCTTGCGCCGAGCTTCATGAATCCCGGGGATGGTCTTTAAATGGTTCCCACTTACTCAAGTAGCAGGTAATCTTCCTGTTCTTTTTTTTTCAAAACAGGTTTATTGTTTTAACATACAAGAGAAATATCATAACAATTGTATACAAGTAATTAAAAATAGATATGATTATAACATTCAACAAAACAACTAAAGTATTTACAAAGACATTCACTACAATCAGATCAATTAATTAAACTAAAATACCATGCTATTGAAATTAGGATTTTTTAACAAATTTTGTAAATTATCCCATACAATATAATAAGATGTTTTTCTAGTTGTTCTTGACCTAATTGTGTTTATTTCCATATGGCACACTATATTCATAACATTTTTAAATTCATTGAACGAAGGAGGTGTATCTGAAATCCAATTTCTGGTTATTATTTTCCTAGCCACTGCTAGAATAGACCATAACAAGGGAAGCTTAACCTTTTTAACACTTTGAGGTACAGGTGTGTTGAATAATATAAGAGATTTAGAAATAATGAAATTATCTGTAAAAAAGCCTGCAAAAATTCATTAACTGACTTCCAGTATTCTTTCAATTTTATACAGTCATAAAACATATGAGCCCAGTCAGCATTAATTTCTACATTACATCTCTTACATAGATTATCTTTAGTATTTATTTTATTCATCATCAAAGGTGTATAAAAAGATCTATGTAAAAATTTCCATGTATAAAGTCTCCAGACAATGGAAGATGTAGTTCTATAGGCAGATTCCAATATATATTGTTTATCTTGTTGATTTGGTGGGTCCCCATTAATAGAAGTGAAATAATTCCAGTATGTATCTACACTGTAAAAGGTTTCTTGTCTGATAATTTTATGTATGTATGAAAGTTTACCTTTATCAGAAACTTTATATTGTAAATTTAATATCAAGTAATCAATCAGTGTTGGAAAAGATTCTTTAACTGTTATAGACATTAGATCTATTCTATCAATGAGATGTTGTCTAAAGGTCTGAACCTCTAAGCAGCAAGTTTCTCTTAGATCAAATTCTTGTTTTAAGAAATCTAGATTTTTAACTTTATTATCAGATATCAACTGATACCAGTACTTTAGATCATTATCTATAGCTAAATGAGTTCCTTCAGAAGTAGATGACAAAAGCATACCCTGAGTATACATTATACGGAATATAATAAAATTCCATTCCCTATACTTAGGGTGCATGAATATAAAGTTACAATAGCTAATAATAATATTTAATGGTTAACAAACCATATGTTTAGGTGTAATAGGTGAAGTACAAAATTCCTTTAGTAACCATAACATGGAGTTATTTACAATCATATTTTTATGTGTTAAGGAGATTTTCATGAAGTGCATACTAATTAGCTCCCAATAATCTTTCCATTTTGCGACATATGACTGATCTATTAATAAAGTAATAACTTTTACACTAGAAGAGATAGTATATAAATTAAAGTCTGGAAAAGAAATACCCCCTTGAGACCATCTATTAGTATGTTTCTTTAATGCAATCCTAGGTCTGTTAGGTGCCCATAGGAAATTTAACATTAGTGTATTCAGTTTCTTGATAATTATTTTTGTAGGTGGAAGTATTATTGATTGTATTAAGTATAAAATCTTGGGGAATATTATCATTTTAATAATTGTAAGTCTCTCCTCCATAGTAAAAAACATATTATTCCAGGTATTAAAAATATTTTGTATATTAAGAAAACAGGTATTATAATTATTATATATAATAGATTTAATATCTTTAGATAGTATTATACCTAAATAAGTTATCTGACCTGAATTGGGTACATATTTAGTAAAATCACTAATGAGAATATTTTTCGTGTATATATAGGTAGTATTTTAGTTTTTTCTTCATTGAATATTAAACCAGAAATACTTTTAAAATTCATCATTTTATCAAATAGAGACTGCATAGAAGAATTAGATCCTGCTGATGTAATTAGAACATCATCTGCAAAAAGTTGAATTTTGGATGTTGTATTTTCATCTATTTCAAAACCCTCTATGTCAGTACTGTTTCTGATCAAATTAGCCCAAGGCTCCATTACTAAAGTGAATAATAATGGAGAAAGTGGACATCCTTGTTTTGTACCTTTAAAAATGGGTATTTTTTGTGAAACATATGTTCCTACCTTAATATAAGCCAACGTTCCTTTGTATAAATGCTCAACTAGATTTACAAATGCATCTGAGAAGTTTGTACACTTCAGTAAGGTAAACAGATAGTCCCAACTTACTGAATCAAATGCTGAACTTATATCAAGACTAATAAGTGTTAAATCTTTCTTTTTCCTATTTGCAAAATCAATTAATGTTAAAGTTCTTCTTATATTATCAAAAGTATTTCTATTTACAATGAAGCCTGTCTGATCTATATCTATAATGCCGGGGATGACTGTCTTCAATCTATCAGCAAAAATACTCATAAACATTTTATAATCAACATTAAGTAATGAGATGGGCCAATATGAAGTACATCTAGTTGGATCTTTATTAGGTTTTAAAATTGGCTAAATAAATGTATATTGCCAAGATGGGGGGTTATTAACTCAGTTTGGGCCAAAATAAACCCTTATGTATTAATGAATATGTACTTTTAGAAAGGATTTTATATATCTCTGGTATAATACCATCATTACCCGGTGCTTTGTTTGATTTAAGCTTATTTATTTGTGTAATAACCTCTGTATATGAAATACTTTTGTCCAATAGTTTAATCTGTTGTTTATTAAGCTTTTATTCATGTTTGTGGTTATAAAAACCTTTTTTTTTTCTTTAGGTTTCATGTTAATGTTATTATGGTTAATTTTTTGAAAGTGATTTCTAAATTCATCTAGTATTTCTGGTATACTAGAAACATTCTTCTTTTTCCTTAGAGAAAAGATTTCTTTGATATGGTTTTATTTATTCAACCTTTTTGTTTTATTTTTAAGTCTATGTAAGTATTTGGGGCTTATTGAATAAGACAAAACTTGTATTCTCTAAAGTTATTTTAACTTTATGAGTTAAAATTTCTTTGTATTTCTCATTTAGTTTGTTTATTTCTTCAATAACTTTCTTGTCCATAATATTTTCTTTATTATTATGTTTATAAGAGTCTAATTTACTTTGAATATCTAACAATTCCTTATCCCAAGATTTCCTTTTATTATTATACCATCTGATACTTTGTCCATATAGATATGATTTTAAGGCATCCCAAACATAGACAATGGAGACTTCAGGAGTATTATTTATGTCTAAAAGTGTTTTACTTCTGAAAGTATATATTCTTTATAGTCTTTTAGTTGAGTTAAGTATGCTGGTATCCTTTTGATCTGAACATTATGAGTATTTTTTATCATGAATTCAAAAACAATTGAATTATGATCAGATATAGGACATGAAATGATTTTGGAATTAATTAAATCTGTTACCATCTGGTTAGAAATAAAGACCCTATCTATTTTGAATAAGTTTTGTATCTGTTAGAAAAAAAGGTGTATGGTAATGATTTTGAATCTATCTGATTATTAATATCATTCAA
Source organism: Protopterus annectens (assembly GCF_019279795.1). Lineage (NCBI taxonomy): Eukaryota > Metazoa > Chordata > Ceratodontiformes > Protopteridae > Protopterus > Protopterus annectens. Next base: position 869,657,963 of record NC_056732.1, read on the forward strand.
ATGATAAGAATTAGCAAAATCATTTAAATGTTTTGCATTAGATGTAATTCTTCTTTTTCCTATAGTGGTAGTATCACTTTCATGTAGTATACAATTAAAGTCACCAGCTAAAATAATATCTCCTATGGAGAATGATATGATCTTATCAAGATGATGTTTCACTGTATTAATACCAATTCCAGGTATCCAATATACATTAATTAAAGTGTAAGTCTTCCCATTAATTTGTATTGTAACCATACAAAACATTCCTTTGTCATCCTGATAAGACTTAATGGTTTTAGGAATGGGCATACTTATATTCCATAAAATAGCCACTCCTCTTTTTTTCTGATTGTGCTCTGAACTAACCAATACTGTATATTTGTTTGTGGCTAGTTTATCAATATCTTTTTTCAAGAGATGGGTTTCTTGCAGGAAGACTAAGTTGGCCTTATGTAAATTAATGTATCTTATTAGGCTTGCCCTTTTACACGGATTATTCAATCCATTAATGTTTAAAGAAATTCCTTTTAAAGATGTCATTTGGCATTTTTAAAACTTAAGAATCTTATGATCAAAATAACAAATAACAACATAAGTAATGTTACATCTCCTCCTTTAGGTGTACCTTTAAATATAGCTGTATTTATTGAATCTCTTATGGGATTTTGTATAGGATTCAATTTTGTTTGTAGTGACAATGAGTGTACAAAATATATTGTGGATGTCAAAACTGTATACATAGAACAATGAACAAGTGAAAATAATGTAAGGATTAAACCTTGCATCCAGCCTGGAGTTAAAAACTCCAACTTAGAGTAGTATTTACCACTCAAGTTAACCCCCTACCCTAAGCAGCAGTACCTCAGCTACCACCTTATCAATTTAATACTGGTTATATTTAACTTAAATTAACAGCTTTCAATTCAATTATCTAGCAAGACAAGACTACACATTTGATAAAACAGCATCATATAAACTAAAATAAACTTTTTTTTTCTTTTTTTTAAAAACTATTCATACTACTATATACATCTATGTAATATAATACACTTGTATTCAAATAGCATTCAAATAATCTTGATATTAGGAACCAAGAGGAGAGAGAGAAATAAAAGACGTGAAAGAGGGAGAGAGAGTGAAAGAAAGAGAGAAAAAAAAAAGGAAGGCATATTTACATATTAATTTATTCAAAGTATGTAAAAATAAGTTCTAACATTCATTTAAATCAAAAGCTTTGGCTAATATGGTTCAGACATTACATATATTAAGATGCATCTATTTTCTGTCATGTAAATGCAGTCAACAGCTTCAAAAAAAACCTTGAATTGCTTGTATATGAGCATTTTACTCATACTCATTATTGTCAATAGAATAAAATATTATATTTATAGAAATTGTTATAAATCATACTGCATAGTTATGCAAATTCTCAGAAACACTTGCATTATTGTAAAAAAAGCCATCTGTATTTTGTATGTCTATACTACTGCTTTAAAATATATCACATGACAATTTCTTCCAGAATAGAGTTATAAAGTTATTTATGCTTGTCAATCAGATGAATTAAATGAGTTATAGTAATGTATATGTTTGGAACATAAGTTTTAACACAGATTAGTATGCTGCAGTCAAGTAGATTTTCAAAAACACTTGAATAAATGTTTCATTTTCTATGCCTTCTAAAATAAGACATTTACTTACTACAAGAAACTGCATCATTTAAAATCATTATAACTGACATATTTTATGAATTATAACATAGATATTTAAGTAATTATATAAAATAACTCACATTTAAATGTTAAAGAGTTAATTTTCCTTCACATAGTCGCATTTGCATCAGTTCTACTTCCTGGTAGAGTGTTCTTCCTGAATCTGTGATGTGTCAGTGTGATATCTGGGTCAAAGGTCAGATTGACTGCTTTCAGCTTCTCTGTGAGAATTCTGAGAGTTGAAGCTTTTGAAACAACTCGAGGACACTGTTCATGAGGTAGCCCACATCCCAGATTGTCTCCCTTAACATTTTGGCGGGAAACTTGTTAAAACTAGTGACAAACATTCATTTAGCAGTGTAAATGCATCTAAACATGACAAAACCTTCACGATGTATTTTACAGGTTATTACAGCCTCTATGTAAGTGAAATTAAGCCCAAAGTTATTAATAAGTAATAAAACTCAATATTTTTGTCCCAACTCAATTTTTATGCAAATCTTATTATTTACTGTGTCTATATGATCAAAAGCATTTCTATATATTAATATGAGAAAAAAAAATAAAGAGAAAGAATAAAGAAAAGAAAAAGAGTAGAAAATAAAAGAGTGTAAAGCAGAAAAAAAAATGTAAGAGAAAGCTATAAGAAGTATATACAATGGAATATTACTTACTGTTTATATTAATAGAGTTAAAAATAAAACATATTATTTACTATTATTAATTCTAATTATTATTAGTTAAAGCATGACAGATTATTTACAAACAAGCATAAGCAGTATAATCAAGAAAGTATAATTAGGAATAGCATTTGAAGAACATATAAACTTTTTACAAGGAATAAATATGTTATTATTCCATTTATCATATTTTCATTGCTCTTCTCTCCCTGCCCTCCCCCACCCTTTACCCACTACATAACCTAAATAGAATGTCATTGTTTAAACAAAGAAAAGAAGAAAAGGAGAAAAAAAAAGAGAAAAAAAATATTAAATTACTGACCTTACTTCTCTTTTTCAGAAAGAGAAACAAATTGAATAATAGCTTGTTATTAGTTCCTCAGATATTTTGACTGGTTATGAAACAAAACATTTCTTTGCACACAGAGAATAACTTTGATTAAATCTTTTTCAGAACATTTGTGGCTTTCTGGAAATGCAGGAACTATATTTGAAAAGATTAATAATGAAGTAAAATGATGAGAGAAAAAAAGAAAAAAAACATAGAACAAATCATTTGTTCTTTAGTCTCTTCTTCTTCTCTGAAGTCTTCCACGAAGTTTCAGTTGCCAGTCTCTTTGATGCAGGACTAGCCCATTCCATTTCCTTTATTTTATCCAAAAATCTTATTTTTTTTTGATAAACAGTAAAGCAGTCTAAGTCATCAAAAATTTTAGGACCATCAGGAAGGAAGATTTTTAGCTTGGCAGGAAACAGAAGGTATGTTTTAAACTGTGTTTTTTAAGCTCCCTTATTAGTGGCAGAAAAACTTTTCTTTTAGCTATTACCAAGGAAGAATAGTCATTGTCAAAATAAACAGTTGTCTCATTAATCTTAACAGGAGCTTTAGCCCAAGCAGATTTAAGAACCATCTCTTTATCAAAAAATGATAGAAATCTAACTATAACTGATCTAGGATAGTTTTTGTTAGAGTTAGTATTAGCTATAGATCTATGTGCTCTTTCGATACCAAAAGAGAATGCTTCTGGTAAGTCTAAAGTTTTAGGGAGCCATGTTGTTAAAAAAGAAGTAATATTGTTACCTTCAATATTTTCTGGCAGTCCAAAAATCCTAATGTTATTGCGCCTAGATCTATTTTCCAGGTCATCCAGCTTTGTTTGTAAATGTGTATTTTGTTTCAGCAGAAACTCAATGTTGATTTCCTCTTCTTGGATTCTATTTTCCATGTCATTCACAGCTTCTTCTTTGCCTGTCATCTGGATCTTCTGTTGTTGCAGGTCTATATGTAACAAGTCTATTTGTTTTGTAGTTTTTTCTATGAAGGTATCAATTTTAGTATCCATTTTATCCATCTTAGCAGTAAGTTGCTGGGTTATAGTTTTCAGAGACTGAAGTTCTTTCTTGATGCTGGAGTCTTGAGAATTTGTCTTACTGGAACTCATTTCAGACTGATAAACTGACAGGAAAATTTCCAATGTGATTTCTGACAGGAATATTGTTAAAATTTCCTTTCTTTTTTAGATATAGTTCAAGAACTATATAAAACAAACATATTTAGAAAGAAAATTACTTCAAAAATTAATTTTTTAAGTAATTAATTCCTGTCAGTGTAATGAAATTGGTGGAGCTGAAGAAATCTGCTGCTATCCTGTGTTCATCCTTGGCCATGCCCCGTAATCTTCCTGTTCTGACTGCATGTTTGAAGTTATTTCTTTGTTTTGACATGAACAAATGTATTCAGTTTACTATGCTGAGAGTAAGATATTTATTTTTTTATTTATTTTTATTTTACATTTGTTGACCGGGATAGTCCGACTGGATATATGTCCATTTTCAGAGGAGGCCCAGGGAGAAAAGCTCCACATACCAAAAAAGAGACAGTACATACATCACTGAGTGATAAACTCAGGCAGACATGTTTAGAAAAATATAGACAAAGAATACAGGCAGATATCAATATACACAATGTGCAAACTTACATCTGACTGGCAAAGACTATCAGAAAATGTAAACATAGAATACAATCAGATCTCATAATTCACAATACTTAGACATTCAAATGCTATGAGGCATAGATACTTGGCTAAACAGCAGGTTGGGTGGCAAGACATGTATTAGCGAAGTTGTTAGTCAGGTTTAGAACAAGAGCACAGTCAATGAGATGTGAGGTATTTTTTGAGTTCTCTTTTAAATAAGAGTAGTGAGGTTTCCTTGGTAATGGTAGTATGGAGTATATTCCAGATTTTATCAGTTGAGTTGGCAAATATAGTATGTTAAATTGTCAATCTCGCCTTCATTCTTGCTGGATGGGTTCGGAGCCGATCCTTGGCTCCGAATCGGCTTATACCAAAGCTCAAGAGCTATTTTTACCGGCTCGAGGTAACCCTGTATCCCACAATGCTAGGCGCTAACTACCCAGATCTCATTTGCCGCTTAGCTGCAAGGTTGTGTTTTTGCCGGCTGTCTGGTAATTTTTCAAAAAACAGCTTTTTGGGTAAGATTTTTTCCCTTTTATTTCAGGGTTAGTGTTCATTATACCCCTTGTCCCCTCGTAGAGTAACCCGCTTTGTATAGTCCCCTTTTGGGTTTATTTTCTATCCCCTCTGCCCTTCCTTCCCCTTATATATCTAGGCCTTAGAACCAAGTTAGTTTTTGGGTAAATTTGTTAAAGTCTGTGTTAGTTGTAGTCTTAGTCTTTGGTGTGGTGTAGTGACTGAACTAGGTTTTTTATTTACTGTGGTATGTGTGTGTGGTTGTTTGGGTGTGTTCTACCATTATGTCTAAGGAGTCCAAGGTGTCAGGCTTCAAGAAGTGTGACAGACGGTCACACGTCTTGTGTGTATTGCCTAGGCCCTCTGCACCTGCAGGACTCTTGTTCTGTCTGCCATGCATTCAGTCCAAGAGTCCTGCAGGAAAGCAGAAACAAATTGATTTTCAGAGGCTTATTGAAGCCTGAAGGCTCCTCAGCCAAATCTTCATCGGGCAAGCCTTCTAAGCCCACTAAATCGTTGGCTCTGAGTTTAGAGCCTCTGACTAGTGGTGCTACTTCTGCTTCGGCATCGGCTCCGGCTGGAGCCGACGCTTCAAAATCTCAGTCGGCTCCGATAGTTTTGTTGGAACCGACTTTGACCCATAAGCGCTCCAGGTGCCCCTCTCTTGAGTTGGTCCATTCAGCTCCGTGATCTCCTTTGCTTTTGGAGCGCAGTCACTGGTCCCATTACTCTCGGTCTTCCAGGCTTTCAGACCATGACCTCGGGAGGTGGGTTAGTAGACTCCTTAAGTCACAGGCACTGGCCCAGATGCTTCATAGCCCTTCTCAACAGACAGTGGCTATCCCCATTCCATCATCGATTCCTCCTCTGACTCTTCCCCTGAGTTTGGAGCCAGAGTTTGTGGGAGCCGGGACTGTTGACACGTCGGAGCCGGTACCACCCATTTCGGCTCCATCGTCGGCTCTGATTTCTTCTATCGTGCCATCCTTGGAGTGATCCGGATGCCGTTACTTCCTTGTCGGCTCCAAGGGGCCGAGTGGCATCTGACCCTTGTCCGACCCCATTCTCCCTCTCGGAGCCTCGGCGCAGGTGAGTTCAGCTCCGACATCGGCCTCAGAGTCATCCCTCTCAGTGCCAGGAGGGGTCCTTATCTCTTCGGAGTGGGGACCTTCTTTTCTGCCTGATAGGGGTGCTTTTGAGGTCATGAGGAGAGTGCTGGCCCCTGTGTCTGTTCCTTGGTCGGCTCCCTCAGCTCCTCCCACTGTAGTGCCTGCTACAGTCTCTACTCATCCTCTCGACCCTGACCGCAGAGATCCTACTCCTCAGGGGCCCCCATTGGGAGCATCCTCCTCTTCTGAGGCCTCCCTTGATCCGTCAGGGGAGCCCCCTCGGAAGAGGAAATGTAAGAGGAAGCATCTGGACTCCCCTGAGTCCGTCATATCTGATACCGACTTGGATGAGTCAGAGGGGTCCCCAGGATCCCCCTCTGAGGATGTCTCCTTCTCTGTCATCCTTGAGATCCTCAAGCAGAGGGGGAACTGGTCTACCCTCAATCCTTCCGAGGATGAGTCGGTCTACCTAGAGGCGTTTGGTTCTCGCCCTTCCACCTCCTGTGTGTCTCCGCCCTTTGACCCCCTTATGGAAGTGGTGGCCAGGAAGGCATGGACGGCCCCTGACTCGATGGAACCAACCCCGCGGAGGCCTTCAAAATTTATCACAGCCCCTGCTGATAAACAGTTTTTGACCAAGGGTGTCCCTGTTGATGCCATGGTGGTGGCTGCAGTCACTAAGAAGGAACTGGCTGATCCTTCGGTACCTATCCATCCTCCTAATAAGGAATCTAGGACCATGGATAGGTACGGCAAGCAGATGTTTTCTTCAGTGACCTTTACCATGCGGTCGCTGAATTACTTATGTCATTTCACCCGTCTTCAAAGAGACTTGCTCAAAGAAATGGGTGACACTCTACAGGATCCAACAGCTGCGGGGTCTCAGGACAAAATCAACTCCCAGCTGGCAACCCTAAACTCGATTGTTAACTCCTCCATGCGGCTTATTTCTTATGCGGCCGATGGGGCAAGTTGGGCTGCAGGCACAGGTGTGGCCTTAAGACGACATGCCTGGATGTGGCTTTGTAACTTTGCTGACCCCTTCAAGGCGTCCTTCACCAACTCTCCCTTTGATGGTTTGGAGTTGTTTGGACCTCAGGTGAAGGATACTTTGACCCGATGCGAACAAGACGGCAAGACTCTCTCTACCATGGGAGTCCATTTTTCCACCCCATCCAGACCATACCCCAAAGGTCAGAAGGGTGGAAAAATGTGGTTCCGCAAACCACAGGGAGTCGTGCCGGACACACAAGGTGAGTTCTCCTCTAGAGGCAGGGGGGGGCAACAATAGACGCCGCCCCAGGGGCAGAGGGGGTCCGCAGAATCAGGGTAGCAGAGAAGCTGTCTCTGGCCAACCCTTCCAGCATCCCTGAGAAGCTGCCCGACTGTCCACCTTCGGAGGCAGTTGGGGGAAGATTATCACTGTACCCAAAAGCCTGGCTTTCCCTTACTGAAGACACATGGGTACGGTCGATCATATCCGAGGGTTACAAAATTCCCTTTGTCCACACCCCAAAACAGCCAAACAGGCCCTTTCCAGATGTTCCACCTGGTCTAAGGGAACAAGCAGTATTAGAAATCTCAAAACTGCTAAGAAAAAGGGCCATCCAGCCAGTCCCAGCAGACCAGCAAGGATCCGGAATCTACTCCAAGTTCTTTTTAGTACCAAAAAAGACAGGGGACTGGAGACCAATTTTGGATCTCAGCAGACGAAGTTCCGGATGGTCACGCTACAGTCCATTCTACCCTTTTTGGGTCAGGACCATTGGATGTGCTCTATAGACCTTCAGGATGTGTACTACCTCATCAAAATGCACAGATGCTCCAGAAGGTTTCTCCACTTCCGGCTGGGAGCCAGTCACTACTAGTTCAGGGCCCTGCCCTTTGGTCTCACTACAGCCCCCCGAGTGTTCACCAAATGCATGGCAGTGGTTATGGCTCATCTGAGGCGTCAAGGATTCCAGGTGTTTCCATATCTAGACGACTGGCTCCTTACCGCCACCACCAGGCGTCAACTTATTCAATCCAGAGATTACACCATTCAGATTTGCGAAGAGCTAGGTATCTCCATAAACTTCGAAAAGTCTGCCTTGTCACCTTGTCAGTCTAGTACCTTCATAGGCGCCATATTAGACACAGTAGAACTCTCTGCAAAACTGACGGCTCAAAGAATCTCAGATATTTGCGAACATGTCCATATCCTGCTTCAGAACAACAAAATTCAGGCCAAGTTTGTACTGAAGACTCTAGGTCTCATGGCGGTTGCCATTACGTTACTTCCCTTATCTCGATTCCACATGCGACTCCTGCAATGGATGCCCTTCTCTCAGTGGTCCTTCCAACAGCTCCCGATGTCACACTACAGTTTGATAACCCAGTTATGCAAGAAACAGCTGTCTTGGTGGATGGTCTCCCTTCAAATGTCTCAGGGCAGACCCTTTCTTCTCCCCCGGTTGCTACAGTGACAACGGATGCCTCCCTGATCAGGTGGGGGGGGCATTTTCAGGGCAGGACGGTCCAGGGCACTTGGCAACCTTTCAAGTGCCACCTGCACATCAATGTCCTAGAGATGAGAGCAGTTCTTTTAGCATTGCAAGCCCTTCACGACTCTCTTCCCATCGGGACGATTGCAGTTCAGATGGGCAATATGTCCGTAGTGTGGTACATCAACAAGCAGGGCGGAACCAAGTCCTATCCCTTATGTCGAGAAGCACTTAGACTTTGGCAGTGGGCGATCTCCTCTCAACGGTTTCTGATAGCAACGCATATCCCCAGGAAGTCCAACTTCATAGCGGACAGGCTGAGCAGAGCCATTCTCATGCCGCATGAGTGGTCTCTCAAGCAGTCAGTAGTAGAAGAAATTTAAAAAAAATGGGGTCAGCCTTGCTGCGATCTTTTCGCTACACCCCAGAACAGCAATTGCCATGAATTTTTCACTCTCTTCCCTCTTCCCGGCCACCCTCCCAGAGATGCTCTAGTCCAGGATTGGCCCCGGGGTCTCCTGTATGCCTTTCCCCCCTTTTCATTAATCACGCAGTTGATTCAGAAAGCTACCGCCTTGAGATCCACGATGATCCTCATTGCTCCGTACTGGCCTCGACAAATATGGTTTCTGTTCCTGCACCATTACCTCTTGGAGCAGCCCTGGCATCTGGACCCAGTTCCATATCTCTTGACCCATCAGTCGGGCAAGCTGCACCAATCTCTCCCCTCTCTCAACCTCACAGCTTGGTTGCTCCACTTCCAACCTTAGCCAGGCTTCCCTTTATCTCCCATTCGGTACGTGACATAATTTTAACTTCTCACAAATCTTCTACCAGGAGGATTTATGCCAATAAATGAAAACGTTTTTCCTTCTGGGCAAAATCTAGGAACATAGACCCATTTGTGGCTCCTATCCAATCGGTCTTAGATTTTTTGGCTGAACTCTTTCATTCGGGTTCTTCTTCCTCCACTATCAGAGTCCAGTTAGCGGCCATTTCAAATTTTCATGTTGACTTGGCAGACTCCTCCATTATGTCTCATAAACTTTGTAAAGCATTCCTTAAAGGTATCTTTTTACTCAAGCCCCCGGTTAGACATCCCCCACCGCAGTGGGATTTGAATCTAGTTTTAACCTCCTTGATTCTCCCTCCCTTTGAACCTGTGGCTTCCTGTTCCTTGAAGTTACTCTCATGGAATACTTTGTTTCTAGTAGCCATAACCTCTGCGAGGAGAGTCTCAGAACTTCATGCCCTTTGCGTTCGTCCTCCTTATCTTGTTTTCCATAAAGATAGAGTGTCCCTCAGAACTAACCCCTCCTTTTTACCCAAGATATCTTCTGAGGCAAATCTAAACCAGACTATCGATCTCCCAGTTTTCTTCCCTAATTACTATGACAGAGCGGAACAAAAGTTGCATTTCTTGGATGTTCATCGCCAACTCCGTTACTATTTGGATAGAACCAAGCAAATTAGGAAATCTGACCAGCTCTTCCTATCTTATGCTGAAGGGAAGAAAGGCCTTCCAGTTTCCAAAGTAACCCTTTCTAGGTGGTTGGCCTCTGTCATCACTTTCATCTATGAACTGAGGCATCAAAAGCTTCCTTCACGACCTAGAGCCCATTCAACTAGAGCCTTAGCTATGTCTATAGCCTTTCAGGACAGGTTGTCCTTAAATTCAATTTGTGAGGCAGCCACATGGGCCTCTCCCCATACCTTTATTTCTCATTATAAATTGGACATGGCCTCCAGAAGCCGAGCTAACTTTGGTTCCACCGTCCTCAAGAGTCTGTTCCAACGAGCCACCCAGGGTAGAGGTGCTAGGGACGCAGTCCCATCCAGCAAGAATGAAGGTGAGATTGACAACTTAACATTGAGAAGTTATGTACCTACCATAACGTTCCATGTTAGTTGTCTTCCTCTCGCCGTCTTTCTTGCGTCCCACCCTCCAACCCCCTAGCCTGGACAGACCGATAGGATCTTATGGAGCCTTTTCTTTTTTCCCACTATGGTCTCCAGTGATTATCCTTTTCTTGGGATGGCTATCTATATGGGTATGCCATTCTCTCCTTTGTTCTGGGGGCAGAACTGCTATAGTGTTAGCTATCAAACGAGATCTGGGTAGTTAACGCCTAGCATTGTGGGATACAGGGTTACCTTGAGCCGGTAAAAATAGCTCTTGAGCTTTGGTATAAGCCGAGTTGGAGCCGAGGATCAGCTCCGAACCCATCCAGCAAGAAAGAAGGCGAGAAGAAGACAACTAAAATGGAACGTTATGGTAGGTACATAACTTCTCAATCACCTGCAGAGTTGTTGGATTTTTGGGTCAGTATCATTAGTTTATCAGCTGAGTGTAATGGCCTGAGGGCACTATGAGGGGTGAGAATATTTTTGAGGGCAGGGGTGTTATCAGGTTGATGGATTATTTTATGTGCTACTGTAAGCTGGTTGAACTGTAGAAGGGTAGGATACTCTAGCCATCCCAGTGCTTTGAGGTTCTGGCAATGGTGGGTCCTAAAAGCCATGCCTGTAGCAAATCTGGCTATATGATTGTAACATCCTGATAATTTGTTGAGATCAGTTTTGGATAGGTTGGTGAGTACAGGGGAGGCATACATAAGGGTAGAGAGGAGGTGTGATCTTGCAATAGCTACCCTAGTTAGGGGGGGGGGTGAGGAAAAGTTTGGCTCTGTACAGGCAGCCATGTTTTTTGTTGACGGACTTAATAGCATGATTGACATTTTTATCAAATTTAAGGTTGTTGTCTATTATTATGCCTAAAAGCTTTGTGTGGTCATCAGGGGAGATAATGGTGTCATTGCTAGATTTGATGTTGAAGGAAGGAGGAGGAATTCTACGGTTAGGAGAGAAAAGTAGTAGCTTGGTTTTGTTAGGATTTAGAAGCAGGCGGCGATTAGCTAGCCATATTTCTACTGTGCTGAAAGTGGTCTGGGTGAGGGTTAGAAGTTGTGTAAGAGAGGAGGCGGAGCATATTAGCACTGGGTCATCTGCATATTGGATGCAGGTGGCTCCTGGGATGGTGGTGTGCAGACCACTGATAAAGATACAGAAAAGAAGGGGACCTAGTATGGACCCTTGTGGGACACCTAGGGTTAGAGGAAGTTGAGATGACAGCTTGCTCTGCCATAAGACAGCCTGCTGTCTACCGTTTAGGTAGGAGTGAAACCATTGTATTGCGTGTTGGTCTAAACCAATGGTTTGTATGGTATTGAGCAGTAGCTGATGGTTGACCATATCGAAAGCTTTAGAGAGATCTAGGAAGAGTGCTGAAGATAGTCTGTTGTTGTTACAATGAAAACTGATGACATTAGAGAAAGATAGAAGAGCTGTGCTGGTACTGTGGAATGGCCTAAAGCCATTGATATTAATGAATAGATACAATACCTTATCTTAATAGATAGAAAACCCAAAAGATGTTCATTTATTCACAGGAGTAATGTTTAGTGTGCATACCCCATTCCTGATTTCTGTGCATTAATTGAAATAGTGATGATGAACATCCATATCAAAATGCCTAGAATTTTTATGTTGGATTTATTGTCCACTCCATTATTAATGTGCATTAAATTAAAAAAGCAGATGAGAGTTTATTATCACTGGTTTAAGACGCAGCCTAACTTAGCTCAACCCATTATGCAAACTGCATATGAGATAATAATAAGGATACATACACTAAGGAGATGATAAGGACTGCTATTCTGAAATATTATGTCCTAAAAGCTTATGTCAATAATGGAGTTGCTTTACATTTTATGAAAAATACTTTTATGAAATAAAAATGAATTGCTGCTTACTGCCTGCAGCTTGTCATATCAAACTATTGCTAATTATTACGTTCATATTTTTTCACTGACACTGTTAATCACATCCATTACTGAGTAGATACAAATATAGACCGATAGATACATGCACACTTGAGACAATGGCTTAAATATGTAAAATATGTACCTTAGTTCCCATAGCCTTTATTTATAATATAAAATGGATGAAGCTCAAAACAAAGGATGGAACATTTCATTTTAAAAGATTAAGATAGCGTGGCACATAGTTTACACATGCTCATTTATTATTCGTGTTTTTTTATTTGCTTGCTGAAGCTTGAATACTAATAGTAGACAACCGTGCATCAATAGTCTTTAAAATAGTGCATTTCTCCAAATTTGCTTAAGAAATGAGAAAAAGAAATGCCTGATTTTTTGTACAAACACATTTATGTTTTTCTTATCTATGAGAAACTACTTTGAGAATGAATATATTTAGTAATGGAAATTCCATTACTATAAAACTCTAATGTCATACAAATGTAGATTTATGAAATTACAATCTTATGTATTCAAGATGAAACAGCATGCTTTTCTTTGGAACACCTGTGATATAGTTTATAGTTCAAGGTATACCTGTTTTCAGGCCAGATGCTATGTTAGAACACAAATGTCAAACTAGCAATTTATACCAAATGATTGAATCAAGAATCTAGTGCCATCTGAAATGTTTTCATTGAATCAAAGTCATGTATATGAATTTGGAGTTTATTCCATAAATGAACAATGTTTTAATGAGTGACTTTGAAATATCTTACAGTTGTAGAAGAATCAATGGTAACAATGATTTCTATCTCATAACATTTTTTCAGAATGACTTGACACCGAACCCAGGAGACTCTTTAACTCTTCATTGTATAAACCATTGAACCCCAAGTATAATCTGCCTGTTATAAAGTTGAAGTGAATGGAAAATAAGTCCAAATGTTGAACTTTCTCTGAACAGTTAAGAATATGAACATCACATAGGCTTCCAGTAAATTTTCTTTGTATTCCGTCAAGGTAAATTAAACCACCCTTAGAATAATAGTAAAATATATCATTAAACTCAATAACTGGTCTAACATAAGTCACACATAACCTTATACATAAAGCAGAAGCTCTAGAATGACAGCTACAGAAAATATGAAAACATATGTTTAGAGATTTTTTGATCAGTAATGTGTTTTTTAAAATTCCATTTATATTTAATATAAACAGCAAGAAGTTTAAATCAGGAAATATTTCAATAGCAGTGTTTCCTATTCAAATGTAATTATTGATTTTAAGGGACCCAAGAGGTCATTCAATTGCCCATTACTGTTCAGCTACAATGCCAGCAGCACCTGTTCCTAACTTGGTATCTTCTGTATATTTGGCAATGCATATACTTTTATGTGCAGGTAGAAAGGAAAATACCATGTTGAAAAATGATGGTCAAAAAACAGACTCTTGAGGCACCTCTAAGTGAACAATGGACCAGTGTGAATAATGGCTACCAGTTCTTAGAGTACACTACTTTTTAGAAAGTAATGAGTTAATTTCATTTAACATAAAGGTATTAATACCAAGTTTGTTCATGCACTCTATAATAATTGAGTGTGGTACACCGTTGAATGTTTTGCAGCAATCTAAATATATCACAATTGCACTCATTCTGTTAGCCACAACTCTTTGAGCAAGACCATAAAACTCATTAGGCAGGCGGAAGTAGAACTTTTTTTTTTCTTAATGCCATGTTGATAAATAAATACTTGCAGCATCATGCCTTGAATTATTGTCATGCAAGTTCAAAAGACATCTTTCAAAACATTTGTAGAACATTAAAGGATGGTTGATATCCAATAACCGTGGCAATTTGTATCTTCTTCAGACATGTTTCAGACATGTCACAAAATGTAGCCTCCATATTTTTATTTGTTTCTTTCAGGAAAAAAATTCAAATAAAATGACTATTTTCTCAGTCAAAGTAAACAATATAAAAAATTCACAAATCCATTCATCATGCTAAATACTGCAGTTTGTAACACTTAAGAAAATTGCTGTACCCTGCATTAACAATGTTATAGAAAGGGGAAAAGAAGCACATATTAATGTCATATAGTCAAAGAGTTTACCAAAGTGATTTTCATTAGTGAATTTTGGTTCATGCTACATTTCACCTTGTGCTCCTTCATATTTTGTGTCATACCATATTGCTACATGACATCATCACAGCAGGTTAACATTTGTCACTGACAAATGCATGTTTTACTTGGATTGTCACACATTGCAATTAAGGATGCATGGTTGCCTTCACTGCTTCATAGAAACATTTCAAAATTTGTGTTGCAAACCATTACAACTAATGTGGAACCCCCAGAATTACCACACACACACACACACACACACACACACACACACACACACACACACACACACACACACACACACACACACACACTACTTTTCTTGCACTCCTTTTTTAAATTGTGCTTGTTGATATGTAGAAGGAAATCATTCCTGCTTGTCAGTGATTCAATATAATATATTCAGTTTTCATAACTGCAAACAAAGTCTAGTACTGATCTCAGTATAACACCTATAATATTCTTTTTCTCACCGAATTCATGGTCAGTCATGACATCCCCCAAACTATTTTCAGAGTGGCTAATCTCTACACCCCATCAGAAACAACTTAGTGACAGTCCATACATAAACCTCATATTAGAATAAATTATTTCTTCACAAATGCTCTGCCTGTTACATGCCATCTCAGATTGTTTTTGGTAGCTCTGATCATTTATTGTTTCATGCATTTTATAGACATATATTTTCTCTTGCCTCATTAAAAAATGTTGCAAACTGTTGCCTTCAAGAGATGGGCCTATCTGGAAACAAAGGAGTAATGTATTGCAAAAATGCACACTTCTCCAGTCAACACAATGTTTTTTTTTTAAAGTTTAAAAAAGGTTTGTAGAAACGGAGCAACAGCAGGCAAGACGCTGATGTAATATATCCTTAAAGGTTTATTAAGCACAAATTCCAACAGAAGATAAGCCCTTTCGCTAATCAAGCTTCTTCAGATCCATATACTCTGTGCTTCATAACTCAAAACATTTAAATACAAATTCAAAAATCAAACGACCAATCATGTTCGAATATCAATTAACATTTTAAAAACATACACTTTGTTTCATTTAAAACCGAGGTCAATTCCTCCCTATAAGAATATATAGAAAATGTATATATGTATATAAAATACAGACAAATAAACTCTTTATAAGAAATCTATACATCTGTATATGTATTCATAAAAACATGTCCTTGGAGCAGATGTATAATACATAATAAATAAACTCAAAATATATGATATATATAAAAGACATAAAATAGCAAAAAGGGCACTACATTTAAGTATACCTATTTAATGTGTCAACGCTTTCTTAACTTGGGCTTAATAGAAGCCATCTCATTGAGCCCATTCTCTTCTCAAATCAGGGTGAAAAAAGCACCTATTGGTATCTATATGTGAGCAAAAATTACATTGCCCACATGGTCTAGTATATTCATCATCATGAACAACATGATGATCTCTAGGGTAGCATAAGAATCTCTTCAGGTTCCTTTTGTTCCTATATAAGAAGCGTGGTTGTTCACCAACAATCTTCTTAATATTACCATCTACCTGTAAAATAGACCAATTCTTGCTCATAATGTCTCTAAGTTTCTGGTTATCACTGGTATAAAAAGCTGGAATTTTAACAAAATTAGTAGTATGATGTCTCTCTAAATGATTATTAGGCAATAAGGGCCCAAAATAAGGTGCTGCAGAAGAGAATTCAGTTTATCAGCCAGAGCTGACTGTATGACAATACATCTAGTCTACTTAGCAGTCTGCCAGGTTTGCACCTCCTTTTATGCTGGAAAAATGAATAGAGCTTTTAAGGAGAGGATTTGCGAACATTTATATCACATAAGGAAACATTCAGAGCATAATGCTCTTGCCAAACATGCTACACAGTATGACGTTAGTCATCAGTTTTTGTTCAGAGCTCTTGAGGTAATAACACCTAGTATGCGAGGTGGTGACATTAGAAATCATACTGAGGACAGGGAGAATGATTGGATCATCCAGTTAAGGGCTGATAGGGGGCATGGGCTCAATTGATATTTGAACATGATTGGTCGTTAGATTTTTGAATTTGTATTTAAATGTTTTGAGTTATGAAGCACAGAGTATATGGATCTGAAGAAGCTTGATTAGCAAAAGCGCTTATCTTCTTTTGGAATTTGTGCTTAATAAACCTTTAAGGATATATTACATCAGCGTCTTGCCTGCTGTTGCTCCATTTCTACAAACCTTTCTTAAACTTTATTATTTTTATTAGCAACGGAGCATTTACTGGATTCGTTTGCGTTTTTTCTTTGGCAATGTTTTTTTTTTGTTTTGTTTTTCGTTTTTTTTGGTAGTGTATTTCATTTTTTTCTTTTTTTTCTTCAATTAACAATGAAGAATATCACTCAATAGGCTCATTTAAACTTTGATGCAATTTCAGTTTTGACAGTTGATGTTGATTCACCTCAGGGAGAAAGAAAGAAATCCATATCCCTTTTTTGTATGACCAGGTAGCACTGTTCTTTGTTGACTTTGCTAAGACTGACCTGTGGATTTAATAAAATCCATGTAGGCATAGTGTAAAGCCTACACAGAAGGTACCATGGCCATGTATGTGGAACCCCCACAGTAGAGTTCCATGCATATTACTGAAGGTGTCTTATGGAGGGAGAGCCATGTAACATGGTTATTGAATCAGCGTAGGGAGTGTGTTACTGTGTCCAGAGATAAGGGACACACCACTTGCACTGTCAAAGGGCCGGATATCAATTTTTTTTTATGTGTGTGTTTGTGCTGCGTGGCATGCAGTAATGGACATGCGCAGGGCATATAAAAATAGAAACCAGATACATTTATTTATGAATGCAAAGGGCAAGTTTAAGCATAGCTGAGCGGATCTGCATTGTGAGCAGCGGTGCTCAGCAGTGCTTAAATGTAGTAGTGAGGTATATGTACATGTCCACTTAGCCAAATGGTTAGAATGACAGCCTTATGTGCAGTAGTTGCAGGATCTGAATACACAGACAGATTATTAAGCTTTTATTTTGCAAATACAAATTATGCCAATTAATTTAAATCCTGTTTTGTTGCACTCAGCTAAGCTCTGCTAAGCACAGCTAAGCCCTGCCAAGCACTGGTTAAACAAGGAATGTTTTAGCACTGCTTCGCAATGCTCGTTTAAGCAGTGCTCAGCCCAGCTAAGCTGCTTTGTGCACCACTAAGCATTGCTAAGCATTGCCAGTCTAAGCACTGCTCTGCTGAGCTCAATGGGTTTGTGCAATGCTAAGCACCAGGCTGCATATTTGGAAATTGCCCAATGGCAGTAAAGGGTGGAAAAACATGCTTATTTAAGTACAACAGGTAGGAATACAGCAGAACCAGTTGGAGTTTGAACCTGACAGGAACTATGGCAGGTGTTGGAGAGGGTGTGCACTTCTGGACACAGTGGTGGGGCATGCTGGAGTCCAGGGTCATGGTTGGACTCCTTGTAAAATACCATGAAATCCAGCTGCTGATGGGCAAGTACCAGGGATCCAAGTACAAGTCAGAAGCCTGGGACCAACTTGGCACATGATCTCACCAGTGCTACATGTATCCCCTGCACAGGTGAGCAGGTCCATCATCATTTTGATGATCTGAAGCAACAGAAGAGGGGACTTCAGGACACATGGGTTCAGGATACTAGAGATGGGAATGCCCCCCAAGTTTGTAAGTACTGCTTGCATTGTTTTACCAAAACCTAATCTGTGAACAGGTACGCATAAATGGTGTGCTTCTCTCCCAACAGCTGCAGAGGAGAGAGCTCACAACCTAGAGGCCCATGCAGGGTGCCTGATGAGGTTGCACCATGAGTGTGGTGAGTACAGATGTATCTTGCAATCTATAGTCATGTAAGCAAGAAGGGGTAATGTATTAACTGCCATTAGGTATAGTGAGAATACACCCTAGCATGTAATTTGTCATACACTCTATCAAATTCCACTAGAATGAAGTCCTTCTCAGAAGTATTTCCTGCTATACGCTTAAATTCCCTAATGGGCAATGATTCTATCAAATGGAAACTATGCATGCTTGAAGCATGCAAGAAATTGTTAACCGCTGTAATCTTGTGGAAAGGTTTGTGCTGGATTCTACCATCCAAACCCACATAAAATTCCACATCTAAATAACAAATACTGTCTCCACTGACATTAAAAGTAAAATCCAAACCACATGGATTGGATTTCAAGCTGGACAAAAACTCTTCAAAATACTTGGGGTCCCCTTTGCACAAAAATAAAAGGTCATCAATAAATCTTTTGTATTTGATCACCCTCTTTTGAAAAAAATCTTTGGGATACATAAAAAGATTTTCAAAATACCCCATAAAAATAATGGCATATGAAGGAGCAAAGCAGGCACCCATCGCAGTGCCACTTATCTGTAAATAAAATTTCTTATCAAACTCAAAATAATTATGTGTAAGGCAAAATTCTAATAGCTAGTAATAAAGGAGGTTCGTGGACCTTCGCCCAACAGTTTTTTAACCGCTTCCAGTCCCCAAAAAGTGTCAATACAAGTATACAATGATTTAACATCCACACTCACCCAATAAAAATCCCTCTCCCAGGTGATACCCTTGAAATAATCACAGACTTCCTTAGTATTTTTAACATGTGAGGGTATTCTTGATAAATGTTCCTTCAATACAGAATCTAAGAACATACCAACATTTTGTGTAAACGCCCCTTTCCCCAAACAATCGGATGCCCCGGTGGGTTTCTCATATCCTTATGAATTTTGGCAATGATAAAAAATTTTGCATCTTTTGGGTTCTTGATAAACAATTTCTTAACATCTCCAGAGGTGAAAAAAAACAAACGTTCACCCCTTTCCAATAACTCATATAAGGTTCTATTGAAATCCACCTTAGGGTTTGTTGGTAGACCTGCATAAATATCACCATCTGATAACAAATCTGAAACTATAGAATTGTACCTATCTCTAGTTAAAATAACCCAATTCCCTCCTTTATCAGATTCTGTAAAAACATATCTGTCACTACTTTCCCTTATTTTACATAGGGCTTGCCATTCCATTTTCGAAGGATTATAACATCGTTTCTGCTTTTTAAATATACCATATTTCCTCACTATCTGTTTGCTTAAAGTTTTTTCAAAAATATTAATACTGTTATTCACTTTAGGAGGAAATAAATCGCTAACATAGGGTACGCTGGGAACTTTCAACCTTCCATATCCTGTAAAATATTCAAAATTAGGAGTAGGTGAAAAACCATATTCTAAATCTGAAAAAATGTCTATCATTTCATTTTCATAAATAGACATATTCAATAATGAATGTTCAAAAATAGAAATATCTTTCACTTCATCCCCCTAAGTAACTGGACCCATCCCCTTGTTAGCAAAAAAAACCTTTAGATGTAATTTTCTACAAAAATCTTTAACCTCTAGCAAAATATCAGCCAAAGAGGGAATATGAGTTGGAACGAATTTTGTTCCTTTACCCAACACTTGTTTCATTACATCAGTAACATGAAAATCAGAAAGATTGACAACGCTTAAATCCTCACCTGCAGAAGGAAAGAAACCTTCAGTAGCAGTGGTATCCCCACCACCAACATAAACAGTAAGTCCATTATCATTAGTCCATTGTCCATCAAACAATTTAATTGTTTGTTCCTTTGGCCTGAAAATGCCGACCGCGCCCTTTTCTTTGGGTCGAATTCTCTTTGTTAGACACAATTGTCTCTTTTGAAGCACTATACCCCACAGCGCCTTCTGGAACTAACGTATCAAAAGAAACACTCTTTCTCCTCGATGGACCTGTATCCGCCGATGAACCGGAAGTATCTCTAGGGCCGCGGGATCCGTTTCTGCTGTTTCTTGAAGCAGATCTACCACGCCCCTTCTTAAAGTCAAATTGCCAGGAAAAAAATCTTCCCCATAGCATAATCATTAATGTCCCATACATACTTTTTCTTTTTACATTGTATAACCTCCGTTTCAACTTTAGAAACTCTCAATTTGATATAATTCAAGCTGCATATAAAATCTTCTTCCGAAGATTTTTTTAACAAAAGTTCCTGAAGCTCAACAATATCAGAGCGTATTTTGATAAGCGCTCTTTCATTGCGCTTTATCAGCACCTTCAGCCAATTCAGGGTACACTGCAAGGAAATCTCCTTCCATTCTGCAAACAAATCAGAATCTTCCTCGGAGAACTCATAAGCAGGTAAACGATCTATTCTCAGTCCCCTGGGAGTAATATTGGAACCCACATATTTCTCTAATAATCTTAAATCATAAAACAAAGTCGCTTCTTTCACCATTAATTTTTCAAGCTCCTCAAACTTGGTGGAACAATCATTGCTGCCACATACCCATGGATCATTAGAGGCAAACCTCTTTTCCCTGTCCTTCCAAACAGACTCTATATCCAAAGCATTCGAATTGTGTCTTGGAGTCAAAGATGGTCCTGCTGCTCCGTTACTGGACATAATAATCACCAAAAAACACCACAGACTGCTAAAACAGTTTGTAAACTCCAGAACACAAAACTACACAGCAACGGAAATAACAGCACAGACTAAAACTTATTTTTACTTTAATAAATCTGATTCTGGTACCTCGGCATTCACCTTCAATGGAATGAATTACAACTCAGACATAGTCCTATAAGTACCATCTTGAATTAACATTAATTGAAATCAATTAACAATGAATAAATATTTAATTAACAATCAATATTTGAATTGTAAAGTCACAAATACTGAAAAACCTCTGTTGGACAACCTTATAACATGTAACATAATAATTTTACAATACCAAACACAAAATATTCAGTATCATATTCAAAAAACTCTTATATTTCCAGATTTAAACCATTAGGACAGAGTGTATTATAATTAATAATATATCTTGATTCCATCTCTAATAACCTCTTCAGAAAACTCTTATTTGACCCCCCTCCCCATGAGGTCTGGCTATGACATTAAAAATTAAATCTCTAACTGAACCCCCATGTTCTTTACAAAAATGATTAGCCACCGGACTATCTAATCTTTTCTTGCATGCTTCAAGCATGCATAGTTTCCATTTGATAGAATCATTGCCTATTGGGGAATTTAAGCGTATAGCAGGAAATACGTCTGAGAAGGACTTCATTCTAGTGGAACTTGTTAGAATGCATGCCATTAGGTACATACAGTTTTGATTGTACTGCAATGAATGTGGTCATAGAGCTGTACTGTAATAAATGAGTAATGTCAGGTATAGTTCAATAAAGATGAAAGCATGAAACCGGAGAATGTTAAGGAACTAAAGTTTCTACTGCATTAATTGTGGAATTCCAGCTGTATTGCAACACCTGCATTATATGAACTGTTCTGCAACAAAAGACTGGAAAAATGTACCAATCACTGCATGAAGTCACCCCTAATAAACCTGTGTTGTGCAATATGTGTGAAGTTTGGGCTGTTGTTCATGAACTTGACTATTACATCTGTTGTGAACTGAAAAAAAAAAACAAAGAATACTACTAAGTGACTGAAGGTTAGCTAATAAAGATTGTTCTGCTAAACTGTAGATTTGGAGCTGTACTACAAAATAAATAATGCATTGATGTATTTGTTCTACATTAAGATTTGAAGCAATAATAGAAACACCTAAGGTATATTGTGTATATCAGGATTGTCTTGTGTTAACAAATGTATTTCAGCTATATGAATTGCTGCTCTGAGGTACACTGCTGCAGGCAAGTATGAAACTGTAATAGTTATAGACTGCAAATATACCATTTGCAACTGTATATGGGTCAGGTAGCCAACCCATCACTCCAATATGGTTTGTACACATCACAGATATTCCAACCACTGGGTTTATATAGTGTACACCTGCATTCTATGTATTAATGTACAGTTTACCTACTACCTCTGTCATGCATGAATCTCACGCATGTGTGTTCAACTGTTAGTGCAGTCTTGTATCAACTTCTATTACCTAGTCATATTTCATTAGCAGGTGAGCTCTAGACAAATATCAATCAATCAATATACAGCAGTGGCTCAGTAGCTCCGTTTGATAAATGCTAGGTCTGATGTATATTTTGTCACACAAAGACCAGGGTTCGAGGCCAGTGACATGTACTAGTAAATATTATTGTATCCCTTATGTATTGTTAACAGTTGTTCTCCCCACAGGAATTGCAGGTAAATAAATGGCTGCAGTAGCCCTTAGAATGGGTTAATATGTATTTTCAGAAGTAACAGAGTTATAAGACTTCAGAAAATAAAGGCAACAAGCACAATGCTAATTAAAGTTAATACAATCAATAAAATGTGTAATTTTAGTATGGCTATATGCCTGGCGTGTCTGTGAATGTCTGATGATAGTCTAACACCATACCTGCCAAGGATGGCATGATAGTCGTAAACTCTCTGCACTGTGCATGATACATGTCTCTCAAGTGTCACGCTGTCACAGACTGTGATCACTATTGCCTAATCTATCTGTCACAGATCTATCACGGATATGATTTATGTCAACAGCACAGTCACACTACATCATTCCACAGTACACCTTGGTAGTCCTATCTGTCCCCCTGACATGTAATCGTCCTCTGTAGTTGTGTACCTGTAGATTTTACAGCTTGACCCATATTGTCCCATACGGTTAGCTTGAGAGGTATATAAGTGCTACAGAAGCTATAAGGCACATGTATACATAATGGAAGGGCAAACCTGTAGAGTATATATGAGTACTGTTGCAAACAATATAGCCTATACTGGTATTAATGGATTGTATTTCTGTCTCCCACCACCCCTTATCTGCATCATAATTTATTATTGTTGTACATCAGTTATGGTTTGTTATTAACATATGTTCTTCTCAAAATGTTATGTTTGGCTTTGTGTTTTATTATTGTTATGTATTACAATGTTTGCATACTAACATACCTTGTTGAATTACCTATGTTGTTGGCCTTATGCCATAACTGTTACTGGCATGCTGTTACTATACTGACTGTTATCTCACTTATTGTTGTGTTCCATATACTATGCAATGTTATATTACTAGGTTATTTACAACATTCTTGCATACTGTTATAAGTAACTAAATGTTATGTTCATTATTAATCTATACACGTCCTCAACACCATAGCTCGACTGGGTAGGCCAGTTCCTGGAAATCCACAAACCCTACCTCAGCAGGCTAAGGCACAGAGTCCCAGCATGTCTGGGACCCAAGCTGGTGGTGCCTCCTGCACTAGCTCTGCACCACCTATAGGTGGAACTGCCTCAGGGAACAGGGCCCATCACTCATCGGGACTGGGGGGTTGTCACCCAGGATCAGCTACCGGTGATTGTGTGCAGGATCATGGATAATGGCTATGAGAATCACCTGTACAGGATTGAGAGCAGTCTGGCTACCTGGAGAGGCAAGGTGGCTTCGGCACCCAACACCCAGCATAGCCACTGTTGGGGCAGGGAAGGAGCAGTGTTGACTACCCATGGGTGGGGAGCTCAGTCTCACTGCTGCCATCTGGGGGCACATGGCTCTCTGATTCCTCAACACCCTCCACATACAATGTGTTTAACCCCCTCATGTGTCACACACTGCCCTGTACACTGTCTTGCTTGTCTTGTCTGCCTGCAAATGCAACCTCTCCTACCCAACTTACCTCCCCACACACATATATCCCTTCCTTAACATTCCACTCTCACCTTATTAAAAAAAAAAAAAAAACAGGCACCTGTCCCACAAAAAATATTGCCCCATTCATAGCTTTCTATTATGCTCCCACATGCACTAGTCACCATTAATCATTACAAGAATTAATCAACACAGTTATGTTGCCCTCAGAGGCTTCAAATTCCAAATTCCCTACAACCTGCACAGCTGTTGCTGTGCAAGAAATAGAGAGCTATGGTCCTTTCCTACACCCATCCTCCACATCCCTACCTACCTTTCAGTATGTTTTCCCCCTGCTTGCCCCAATTTAAGTACATTCCTATCACCCCTTTTTCTTTTCTTTTTTTTAAAAATTAGTGAGGGTTTAAGCAGAGATAAGCAGCATGCTGCTTCAATGCGTGTCACACAAACTCGCTTAAAACTGCTTAAAAGTGCCTTAATCACCTTCTGTGCTTTTGACCCTGTTAGGCACATCTCCAAAATAAATATCGCCTGCCAAGTCTCAAACCCAGGCCCCTGTCAACTACAGCATAGTACATTAGCCAACTAGGCCACTCAGCTCTGAAGTAAAATAGGTGTTTCCATAAATATATCCTGATTGCCAATGACACACTACATCTACATATAATGGGAAAATTGTCATTGTACTTGGGACTGTGATGCAGACACCAAATTGATACACAGCCAAATAAATAATGATAGATGTACGTGAGGCCTGGGATAGAAGGTATAGCTGTCAACTGCACAGGCTGTTGCAGAAGTTCCACAGTTGTGCATCCTACTTGAGGCACAGTTTTCACAAAACCTTTCCTGTGCACTAAAGTACTGACAAGTCAGTGCAAATTGAAGTTAGAAAATCATGGTAGACAGCTCAGTGTCACACGTCATACCCATCCGAACACACATGCTAATGCAAATCCTGTGTAACAGATTGTATGCATGTACATATATTTTGCAAATACAGCTGCTCCCATATTGACTCAATATCTCAGTCTGTTAAATTCCAAACATGCTGTACATTTTGCACCCACAGTCCTGGGTTCAAATCCAATGTGTTGCACTTCAATCACATGCATGTGAATACAACAAATAATGACTGAGTCCTGCAATTTTAACCAAAACAGGTTGCTGCTATTGCATTCACTGCTGCCCATGTTTGCATGTTTGCACAACTATGGATAGGCTACCTATATGTCACCTACCACTCTCCAATTGGCACTGTTACATAACATATGCACCTGAAGCACATGCCTCACCTGGACTGTTATGGGTACCCTCACCCTGGCTCTGCTGTAATGACAGGGCTGACACTGCTCCCTCACTGACACATACAGCTTGCTGTCCTCCAATGTGTTCACACTCCCCAGTATGAGTCCTGGGCAAAAAGCAGCAGCTGCAGCCTGCAACATATGCAGCAGTATGTTCAGCTACCTGATACAGACCTACCATACCTCACAACCCCCTAGAACAAGGGATACACACAACACCCAAACATAAAGGGGTGGAGGGGTAAAGGTTAAGTGAGAGGGACATGCGTCACAGTCTGTCCCTACAATTACTGCAGCAGCATGCATATTCTGATGGGTATTATGTATGACACTCATGTGTCTTCCCCCTTACTAACCTCAACCCACATTTTTTAACACTGAACTAACACATAATCAGGATGTCATTTGACATTGGCCAAACATAGCATGCAAAACTGTGGAAATACCATATAAATCCCAACAGTGGACAGTATTTGTACCTACCCTCTGCAATGCTGTAGTCCCCACACCTCAGTAATGTCCATCTCAAAGACTAGGAAAGGGGCCAAAGCCTACATGAAGGCCTTAAATATTGCACTGTTGTGCCATGTCATTAGTTAATGAAAGTACAACCAGCTGTTCTGGATGCAATTAGCAAGTCTTGGACTGGTGCACAGGCAATCACCTTTTATTGAGCATTACCTACAAAAGGCAAGCAGCTGCCAATGGTAAACAAGTCTGTAACTTGCTTTACCAAGACAGACTGCAATTTCTGAATAATTTTTCTTCAGGACTTCTGCACAAAAGGATTGCAGCACTCCACCAGGTATGTAATACAAGCCCCCATATATTGGAAAGCAATTGGGAGGATGCAGTAATAGGGAATATGGATTACAACAGTAGGCCTGTAGTACATCTCTGAGAATGACATGTTGGTGATAGTCTGCTGTCCTACAGCTGTAGGCATGCCTTTCAACTCTGCCTGCTCTGAATTACATCACAGCTGTGGCCCTCTCACTTCCTCCTACAATGGTTAGCTCCTGTACAAATGCCACTAGATTGTGTGTTAGACATAGTGACAGTATGTAATGGTGGACACAAATGGCATATAAAATGATGTACTGTCATTCAGCTCCTCTCAGTCTGTGAATGTCACACAGGAATAGTCCAGACATTGTACCAGTGTCCCTGACTGTCCCTGATGTACTCTGGCTAGTCACTGTTTTGTTGACATTTGTAGCTCATCACTTGACAGCTATGGCTACCATATTTGGCAACCCCGTACAGTGGGACTGCATGTCATAGCCATTAATAGTGGGGAAACACAGGCCCAACCTCAGAGACAGAGTGTACATATTGAACATACAAAGTAAGGGTATGAATACAGCAACAGATATTACTGTAGCATAACTGTTTTCCGAGGGTTCTGGCATGTGACAGCCAGATTCCCCACATTCTAAGAACAGCCATCAATTATTGTCCAACCATTTGCCAGACATCGACATAATTCTAGCAAAGGGACCACATATATCAAGCACATGTACACATTCCACAAACATCTGTGCACTGGAGAAGTAGAATGCCTACAGGGGTGATACCCTACAGCATGTTTGCATTGCTGTCAGTCATTGTGGCATGCGGACGTTGCTGGACTGTCATCATATACTTGTAATAACACACACCTATTTGTCGAACAGTGGCAGTCTGACATGGTATTAGGACATTGCCCATAGGGGACACACCACAGTAGATGGCACTGATGGGAGTGCAGACATACAGCAAGCTCCGTCACAGCACACAGGGACATAACCATTTTTGCTACTATGTTGCTGATAGCCATATACATACTGTGTTGATAGATAGCCACATACATACTGTGTTGATAGACGGCAGGGCATGACATGAGAGGTAGCAGTGGATAGTGCATGCCAGTTTGGATGTGCAGGGTCAGTACACTGTGGAGAGCAATATATGTGGTCCTGTGATGTGTTCCCCTATTCCTGTCTTTCAGAAAGGATGTATAGATGGAGGCACCTGCCGTTTTCAGCTGCAGAAAATTATGTTATCCTGGATGGCCTCAGACTGCATCATGACATTCTACTGTCCAGGACTAGCCAGAATTGTGAGCAACATGCAGCACTGTAGACTGACCTCAGCACAGCAGTCAACCGTGTAGGGCTACAGGACATAAGCTACAAGCAGGTCTTCCAAAGGTTGACAGACATGGTAAATGCTGCATGGCAAAGGGCCGCTGCTTTGGCCAGGGACTGTGCTGACACCAGTGGAGGCCCTGCAGCAGTAGAACCACTCTCAGCTACAGAAGAATTCCTGGTGAACTTGGGATCAACCACCCATTCCCAAGCATCCATTACCCCATATATCATAGACACAGCATCCACAGCAGAGGAGCATCCAGGTAAGACTCCTGTGTTCATCACTGTAATATTGTATCAGTCATTGTGGCAGCCTCTGCATACCAGTACATGGATGTCAGGTCAATCTGCATGGGGCGGTTGTTTGAAATGCACACTTGTGCACACATACTAAGAATGTCAGCAATGCAGGCAGTATCACAGTACCTACAGTACCTGTTGAGATACACACATATAATACTGTAACAATGTCACATTTGGTATTGCTGACAATATCTCTCCCTCACATTTCCATAGGTACATCAGCTGTGGCTGGAGTACATTGTCCTGTACCCAGTGAGTGTGATACATTTTTTGTATGAATAATATATACCCTAAGAGTGTTAAGGGCCATCATTTTGCTGTACAAACAACTGATACACTTAGCCAGAGTATACTACTTGTATGTTCAGTTTTGGAGGGGTTTAACTGAAGTGCATTGAATCAGTAACCACAGTAGAGTATGTGCAGGAGCTGTAACATATTTGCACTTATTTTTGTAAAGGTTTATGCAGTCTGCTATACAGCGGGTAATAGTATGTTCAAGATGGGTGCACTGTGTTTTAGGTATAGGTCTATCACATACACTGACATTTTGCTTATCTCACACGTCTATAGTACTGCCAACATTAGCTGGACATAGCTGCAGTGCATGTGGTTTAATTAGCCAGTGTTGTCTGTCTATCTTGTAGTCTGTTTGTGTGTTGTGGATTTGCATGGGATCAGAAACAAGATGTGGTATGTGCAATGCAGTTGTGACACCTCACCTGTATGTGTTTGTGTGGATTACCATACATAATAGTGCAGGTAGTAAGGTACTTATTTTGTCTTCATCCTCAGAGGTGAATATGGTGGTTGGAGTCTGTCCCCCTCACAACCTATCAGTGTCTCATTGGACTCTGATTATGATCGTGGCCATAGTGAAGTACAGGTGGAGTTGTTGGGGGCTGAATCTGTCCCATGGGTTGACATCCCACTTCTTCCAGTCAGTATGCCCACACATACCCAGTCCCCTGCAGCCACAGACAATGGACAGTCAGAGTATAGCAGCATCAAACAGGAGAGTGTGGCAACAATGGCATCAGTGAGTGTAGATACTAGCCATAGCCAGAAAGCTAGCGAGGTCCCACACAGGCAGATTGACAGGGGTGCTTGAAGGAGGACTGATGCCCATCCACCACCTATCATAGGTGTCACATCATGAGTCATTCGATGCATGTTTCGGTCTGTCATGGAGCCATAGGCACTTTCCAAACACAACACCAGATGGATGCTCAGGATCATGGATGCATCACTGTCTGATGTCTGTGACTCCCTCCACCACATCGGTGACAATGTGCATTGTTTCACTGATGTAGCGGACAGACAGTGGGGTGAGACATTTTGAGTCCTTGACTGCATATTGTCTGTGCTAGAACATGTGGTGGGAGTAGGGCATCAGACATGTAGCCATATGTCAGCAACAACATCCATTGAGAGTCCATGTGGCCATCCACACTCATGCTCCCATAGTAGCAGTACCTCCAGCACTACAGAAGCAAGGGTGCTGTCCACACCATGATATGGCATGCCATGGTTATGTGGACCATGTGGTCCCATGAGGGACATGAGCCTAGCAGACACCAATCACTGTCAGTGACTAGTACCACATCTGACCCTGGGCATGGTGGTACCAGTGCCACTCCTAGCTTGCCAGTTCCCATGTTCATGGCTGGAGATAGTGAACTGTCCATTCTGCCTTGTACGGTCCACAGCTGCCCAACATACCCACGTGTAGGGCTAGCACATGGCTTGTCTGTGTATATGCACACACTCATACATCATCACATGCAGGACACCAACAGACACACATGGCATCTCTCCATGGCCCACCTGACCAGCACCCCTTCCTGATTCCTACACACAACGTGAACTGTTTGACACAGCCTAGGCCTCTGGCATCACCACACCATATCCTGTGCATATGATGATACCTGTGTCACATCCCTGCCATCCATACCATTGATGCAGAGTCATGCAAATATGTGTCTCATGCACAGGGTGACTATAGTACATTACATGACATTTTGTAGTGTGGCTGTGTTATGCCATGACAGGTGCTGTATGTTGGCATGTGTCATGAGTAACCATCAAAGTGTTTTTACCTTTGTTGCATGACGTTAGATTGGTTGTGGTGCTGCAGACTGACAGGTGTCTCTCAGAACTTTGTATGTTTCTGTTGCAGGGGTCTGAGTGGCTACGCTGTGGAGACTTGGTGGCAATACAGCAGCTCAGGATGGCATGGTAGCAATGCAAAAATAATATATCAACAAGGTACAGCTGTATATGTGCATGATTACCTAGGTGCCTATGCGTAGAAAAGTATGTCAGGGGCAATGGGGTGGACAGCATAATCCTGCATCCATACCCCATGAAAAGGCATGTTATCCTTATGTGTCACCTGGGTGTTCTGTACCTACAAATGTAGGTGATGGCAGATAGCATTTTTGCAATGGTAAATGTAGGCTATTTAGGGCCATCAGCTACTCACAGGGCCTTAAAATGTATTACTGCACACACACACATAGGCAAAACAGGCAGACTGCTGCAAGAGGATATAGATACACAAACACACACACACACACACAGTTGCCCTTTTTGAGAATAGAACCCCTACCTATCTAGTAGTATATAGTATAGTTCTATGTACTTATATGCATCATGAAGCTTATATGTTTTGAAAGTGTCTGCCAGTGCTGTTAAGATGGATGACATCAGCAGCCCATGTAAAGAATGCCAATGGCGGGTTGACAGGACCTGAAAATGTATAACCATTGTACACAGATAGGTGAGACAGACACACTGCTGCAAGGGGGTATATTTACACAAACACACAGTCACTCACAGAGTTGCCTTTTTTGAGATTAGAACCCTTACCTATTTAGTAGTTTATACTATAGTACTATGTATGTATTGCATGCATCATAGAGATTACGTTTTCTGAGAGTGTCTGCCGGTGCTCTTAAGGTGGATAACATCAGCAGGCCCTGTAAAGGAGGCCAATGCGGGGGGTTGACAGGGCCGGAAAATGTATAACCACTGCACACAGATAGGCAAGACAGACACACTGCTGCAAGCGGGTATATTTACACACAAACACTCAGACAGTTGCCCTTTGCGAGATTAGAACCCCATACAGATCCAGTAGTATACAGTATAGTACTACATATTTATCACATGCACCACAGAGCTTATGTGCTCTGAGAGTGTCAGCCAGTGCTGTTTAAGTAGATGACATCAGCAGACCCTGTACAAGAGGCCAATGGAGGAGGTGACAGGGCCTAAAAATGTATAACCATTTAACACCATTAGGTGAGATAGACACACTGCTGCAAAGGGGTATATTTACACACACACACACACACACACACACACACACACACTTGCCCTTTTTGAGAGTAGGACCCCCTACCTATCTAGTAGTATATACTATAGTACTACCTAATTATCGCATGCACTCTGGAGCTTAGGTGTTCTGAGAGTTTCTGCCAGTGCTAAGGTGGATAGCATCAGCAGTTGCTGACACAGAGGCTACTGTTGTGGGGGATACTAGTCACAGGGCCATAAAGACTGACCATTGCACAGACATAGGCTTGATAGGCAAGTCTGTACTGGTGTATTGGAAATATGTACATGCACACACAAGGTGGCTGATATGGGATTAGAACCCTTTCCTTCCAACTATCACACACTACAGCTCACAGTGCTAGCTGTACATGCCACCAGTTACATTTGGTGTACAAGTGGCTGCAGCACTACATTACGCTACACTTTTATGGGGATATATATATATATATATATATATATATATATATATATATATATAAACAGACACATATTCATACCTGTTTGTATGCACAGAAATATATCCACATATCAGTTCTTCAGGCAGATGAGGCATCAGACATGGGCCAAAATTAGCTAAGTGCAGGACCATGCCCAGTATGACCATCAGTATCTACAAGGTGACTCCAGGCCAGACCTACCTGTACTCCAATCCAGGATTTTGTGTGCTACAGCCAACTAGCTGCTGCACCTGATTCAAAAGTCCAGCACTACCCTGATATTATGTCCAAGGGATTCCTGGCTGTGTGCTGCATATAATATCTGAGTCATACCTATGGTGTGTACAGGCTGTAACAGACTGTACAGGGTTTTGCATCATATGTCTGGTACATTTTACATAGCATTTTGATTTTCTGGTACATCAGTGGCAAATCATTATAGATTGATGTTAGGAACTCATGACAGACAGCAGCTTTACTGACTCCATACACAGCAGGGAACCCATGCTGCTGGACAACCTGTTATTCTTTGCACTTTCTACATTTGTGTGGCCACTAGTTAATCCTTCTTCTTATATGTGGGCCTTTGTCCCACTTCTGTTCATGGGTTTTCCAAATTTCCTACTCTAAGTAGTTGTAGGTATGCTCTGACTTGGGTACGTGATGTAACACCACACAGAGGATTACAGACTTCACACCTCTGACTGTACATGTTTTCCAGTATGTCCAGCATTCTGCCCCATATGTCTGTTCTGCTTCTCAGACAGTTGTGTTTTTTGGTAATGTACTACCACATGGTCCCCACTGACTTCTTGTAGGTACTGACACAGCTACATGATAGCCTTTACATCCTGCTGCTACTCTGACTTGTTACAACCTGCTGGCATGCCAGCCACCTTCTAGGTTACTCAGAGCATGTGTAATGTCCATAGCTGTGACCCCTTGTCCCTCCATTTTCCTTGGAATTGTCCACCTTTCTTACAGTAACAAATAGTGATATATTGACAGTTTGTGGGACTCCTACCATACGGGTACCTCACATGCAAAATTGTAGGTGCAGC
This sequence comes from Protopterus annectens, assembly GCF_019279795.1. Classification (NCBI taxonomy): domain Eukaryota; kingdom Metazoa; phylum Chordata; order Ceratodontiformes; family Protopteridae; genus Protopterus; species Protopterus annectens. Next base: position 869,690,575 of record NC_056732.1, read on the forward strand.
TAGCTTTAAACCATGAATACCATCAACCATGCTAATGTACTTAACCATTAAGGCACACCAGCCACCAGAAAGTGAAGTTTAATTCCTGACCCGATCAACAGCAGACAGACATATACTTTGAACCCTGCATATTGAGAAAATAGAACATGTCACCAGGTTATTTGAGACAGCCCTGGTATTGTGTAGCTTGCTGCTATAATCTTGCAAACATGCTGTTACTGCAGTTGTGTGAGAACATGATTGTGTTGGGGGTAGGGGACTCTAGCACTGACAGTCATGCTTCTGTCCTATGACCCTGCTGTTTGGCATTTCCCTTGCATACTGCAGTGAGTTTTGCGGCCATGTGGCCTAATGCATATTATGGGGCAGCCAGTATAGGACAAAAGGTTCCTGTTGTCCCACATAGCTATTAGTTCTCTGCAGGTAGCCCGGTAGCCTACTCTACTCCCTTGCATACATGCAGCAGGTCCATACATATGCTGCCATAGTCTAATACCCCATACACCTGTTGCACAGAAGAGTGACTTACCTTGTGAATGCAGCAGTTGAGATAGTGCTTCAGAGATGACTCTGTCTGATGCACGCAGTACACAGCCAATACATGGTAAGGTACAGGTTGTGTGGTGTGGCTGGCATCCTTTTTACTATGTATGTGAGTTGGAGTGAGGTGTCAGTCCCTAGGACCCTAGGTTGTCAGTGCATGTGCCGCATGTTGTCTCTTGGTCAAGGCCAGGGCATACTCAGCATGCCTACATCTGCTTACATGGATAGGCTAAGGGAGGGTCCTCCTCCAAGTCTGGCTGTGGGTGTGGGTGTGGGGACCTTGGCACTGGTGGGGGGCTGTGTGTCCCTTCCCTGTGATGATCTTGCCACAGCTGTTTCCACAGGATCATATTGTGTAGCATACCACATCATGTGAACATCTATGCACATGTGGCTGGAAAGTACAGCAGGGCTCCTCCAGATATATTGAGGCAGTGGAACTGTGACTTGAGCAGCCCAAACACACACTCTATGATGTTCCTAGTTTGTGCATGTGCTTCATTATGGCATTATTTCGTAGGTGCGTGTGCATTTCTGATGTGTGTCATCATCCACGGTTCCAGTGTGTAGCCAGCATCCCGCTGTAGATGGCCATATGGGATGTCCCCCTGGCAAACATCTGGTACAGCTGTGGATGCATGCCAGATATGGGAGTCATGATAACTGCCAGGGCTGCCAGCACACACACTCTTGATAATGCCCTGGGCATTCCACACGACCTGGCAGTTGGAGTGATATCCCTTGGGGTTGACATAGACTCTACCCTCTTCACTGGCTGGTTCTTTGATGTGTACATGAGTGCAGTCTATGGCACCCAGTACCTCAGGGTAGTGTGCTACATGGTGAAAGAGATGCGTACTGATGCCCTCTCCTCAGGGGTGTGGCATAAATAAATGTGCTCACTGGCATGTGTTTGCATGGCAGCCAGGAACTGGTGGAGTATACTGAATGCAGATGCATGTAAAAACTCCATCATTTCCCTAGTTGGTCTTTGAAACATACCTGTAGCTAGTAATCTAAGGGCTACACATACTTTTGTTTTCACTGGGATGTGTTCCCCTCTGTTGACTCTGCGTCTGAGTTCAAGGCGGCAAGGCTCGGTGAGTTCTTGTAGTATGCTCCTGTCCACTCTGTAGCACTCTACAATCTCCAGCTCCTGTAGCTCCTGAAAGGTTACTCTGGGCCTGAACACTCTTCTCTTTCTCAGTTCGGGCCTTGTTGTCAGCATCAGCATCAGCATTGCCCTCAGCCTCTAGCACATACAGATGTAGCAGAACAGCAGCATCTCCTAGCATTCGCCAATTAAAATTCCCAAGTCTGTACTCCAATGGTGCAGAGTATGGACGAAAAATCAGATTGTAGAGTTTATGCATAGAGGTTGGCTAACTATGATGCATTTCACTTGCCAGGTATATCAATGAGGGGTTAGAATGGCCAGTGTCACTGGAAGAGGGCTTATCAGTAATTGAGACATGATTGGGTTTTCCAGGCTATTTCCTTTTTTTTACTAATTTTTTTTTTTAAATACCTTCCCAGCTAAGCACTTCTGCACAGCAAGCAAACCTGCGGCAATGGTGTAAACACTGCTCAGCAGTCTGGACACACCCCCATGCATAGCATAAACCAGCTAAAACACATGCCATGCAGATAATCAAAGTTTAGCAGCACTAGACACACACCCTTGCTTAGCTGATTGGTGCACTGCGCAAACGGGCGCTGCTGAGCTCCAATCTGCTTAAACATATTGTGACACACCCGCTTTTGATGTCAGCTAGCTGTTCTGCAGACCACAACATGGTTCTGGGGCTACATGGGTTTTATCTGCGGACACAGCGGATGATTTGTGCTATTCCATAACGCTAGCTCAGTTGCATACAGTTCCTTGTACATAACCTGGATACTTCACTATTCCAGGGCCTGCCTCCTTAGCAACCACATATATCTACCATTGTACATACTGCATGCAGGGCCCTGTAATGCATTATTCTGACTTATGTCATATTTTTATTTTTTAAGACTTCTAATATTTTTTACTTTTTTGCATAACGGCATGTTTGCGTGCAGCTGCGTGCCAAGCAAATGTAATATGGGTATTAAGAAAACATTTATTTTATATTATTTTTAATTAGTTTTTGGACTCACAGGGCATAGTTTTGCATATATATGTCCCTACTATGACATTTCTGACCTTCTAATTGGGCTGTTACAGCCCCTGTTCAGTTCTTTTATTTCTGTACACAGAAAGTTTCCATGTACACTTCTAAAACCAACACGGGTCTTGCACGAATATCTATCTGCTTTCAGGATCACAAAACAACCTAATGTGCATGCAATTCACCTGTTTATGAGGTGATTTGCATGCCACAGACACTTTCATGTCTGCACGCTCATGCACACCCCTCTGCTCTGTTTACTGGATCACACGGCTGCTTAATTCCATGTTAGCTCTGTGCCCCTCTGCCTACATGAAAAATCACTCCGTGTAGGCTTTATTGAATTCCTCCTGAATTTATACAACTACTGCCACAAATCTTCTGGAATGTCACATGTTATATTGGAAAGTAAGATTGGATGAACATATCTGCTTAGAATTTAGACCTCTGCTTATGTTGCATGTAATTCAAGTCCATCATCATCATTCACAAAATATACAGTTATTTTTTTTTTAGTTTTTACTTTTTTATTAGAATGGAGTATGTTGCTTGGTATTCAAAAACATTACCTCAGTAGTGTTACTGCCACTGAAATGTAGCTGACTAGCTATGCAGCATTACTACACCATACCAGTGCAGTAATGCTGCACAGCTAAGTAGCAATTCACAGACATGCAATAGCATAAAACAAATGCTTATACCAGCTTATCTGTGTGTCACGTATCAAACACTCAGCATGTTTAGAAGAATAAAGTTAGTATATGTTCCTTCACCAACCCATAAAAAGGTTGTTTTACATGCACCTGCAGATATGCCCTCCCCCACACAAACATTGACACACACACATACACACACACACTCACACACACACACACACACACACACACACACACACACACACACACACACACACACACACACCTGAATTCCAAAAGAGTTGCTGTCATTGTAAGTCTGTACTGATTCCAAAAGACTTGGTCACAATGGAAGTGACTTACTCTGGTAAAAGGCCTATCTATAATCAGGCTTACACCAAAAGACAGATTCCAAAAGATCTGCTCTCAGTGTAAGTGGTCACTTACACTGAGACTATGCCTTTTGCAATCAAGCCCACACACATGCACACATATACAAACACCCAGCCAGTATGCAGATGCACACACACACACACACACACACACACACACACACACACACACACACACACACACACACACACACACACACACGCATATCCATGCCACAGACAACAAATGAGTGAATGCCAAAAAAAAAATAATGCTGATTCTGACTACTGTATTCAAAATCAGCACGGTAGAACTTGCCTTTGAATTACTCTTTCATTCTGTTTTACTTCTGGACTAAGATTCTGAGCATACATGCATGATATGTTTGTATTAGCCTCACCTCTGGTAGACCATAGTAGCACTGCCTATTTATGGCTGCATACTGCTGTAGCAATTCAGTGGTTTCTGACTCAGAAACATGAACTGCACTGAGCAAACTTGCTGTGCTTTTAATACCGCCACTCCACTACTGTGCTTGCTCATAGTTTTGCTTTCAGAAGAGTCTTTCATTTGGTCAGGCTGACAGGTGCATTTAGTAATATCTAAGGTAGTAGAAAAGTCATTATATATCACTCAACTTATAAGTAAGTGCATGACATCTGGGTCCAGAGATGCCATCATGCCACCATATTTGGCTATCAAAAGACCCATCATCGAGTACAATGCCACCTTTGGTGTGAACCTGACCAGGAACATTTAACAACTAGAATGTCCACAGAGGATATTCAGGAAACTAATGCATGGCATAAACACAATGTCTTACACAGATTTCATCAAAGTGCTACCTCTGTAGTGTGTTTCCTACAGGCTGCTAAGAGGTGATCTATCCCTGGCACACAATGCATCTATAGATTTTGGACTGATGGACCTTTTACATATCCGCAAAATGAACAGCACCAGGACTTCAAGATATGAGGACCTAAACTTTGCTTATGACATAAAATACGACATGTTGGAGGAACCGGTGTGTATCTCAAAGAATTCCCATTCTCTGGAATAGACTGGAATCCATGTGAAGTACAGCTCTTCCATAATCCATTTTAGGAGTAACTTGAATCAGTTGATGGGAAACCAAATATTCACTTCAGGTCTGGCACCTTGGCCATGATGGATAGATGCAACCATTAAATCATGCATAGGCTAACCTGCACCATTTAGAATAACCTGTAAGGCACAATTACTTGTGGAATACATTTGTGTTTTGCATGGATAAGTTTATAAAGGCTCTAGTGGTCATCATCCTAGCATACATCTATGAAGCTATGAACCTGCGACAGTTCTCATAAGGAATGTTTTACCACTAAAATGTAACAACCAAAAAAGACACAATGTTCCGTGCTATAGCCAAAGTTCACCAGTCCAAAAAGAGAGAAGACAAAATGCAGAAAAAAGACTGGCAAAACACCGCTACGTAAAATAACAAAGATTTAATAGAGATGAATCCAACAGTGTAAGCGCTTTCGGGTTCAGCAACCCTTCATCAGACAATTAAAACACTCCAATGCTTTCTTTTTAAAAACAGTTGCAGCCAATAAAATCTTAATAAACAACCCGCCTTTTTTGTAAAGCTGGCTTTAAAGGTATATTCTCGTATAAACCCGGATACCTATGTGAAGTAAGTGTAACAATCCATTTGGACTCTAAAGTCTCTGTAAGTAGATTGATATCACCTCCTCTCATACCCAACCTTACATTGGTAATGGCCTTAAACAAAAAAGTATGTGTGGGATACTTCTCCACATGCCTATATAATGCATTTTGCTCTACCTTGTTTCTGATACAAGACAAATGCTGTAGTATTCTAACCTTCAGCATTTTGGTGGTCATGCCTACATAGTAGGCTGGGCATTGCTCACATACAGCTAAATAGACAACGTGCGTGGTCCTACAGGTAGCCCTAGCTTGAAAATGATATACACGTCCAGTGGATGGATGCACAAAGGTGAAATCCTTATGTATGTTCTTGCAGGCCTTGCAGAAACCACATGGTAGGGTTCCTGCTTTAGTTATTAGGGGTTTGCTGCCACATGTAACCCTCTCTCTACATAACAAGTCCTTCAGATTGGTGTTACGTCTGTGCCCAAAGAAAGGGGTTGGTCCAACTAAATCAGTCAACTTGACATCACTCCTTAAGATGTTCCAATTATTCCTAATAATCGCTTGGATGTCTGTAATGTTGCTACTATAAGTAAAATACATTCTAGCCCTATTTGGTTTAGAACGCGTACTCAAAAGAGACCCTTGCTCCTTATCGTGTCTCAACCATGGTTTGAACCTATGAGCCCTTCCCAATATACTATGATGAATCTGGGTCTTCACCATTTGATCATCATAGCCCCTAGTGATGAAATTATTTTCTAGATTTTCCACTTCTGTAAGAAATGATTCGTCTTCTAGGCACAGTCTGGATGTCCTGCACAATTGACCCTATACTATGTTGGAAAACATGGGCCGTGGGTTCATGCTGTCAAATGACAGCAAATGATTGGTCCAACATTCTTTTCTATATAGACTAGAAGAATAACCTAACTGGTCATATCTAACCCTAGTATCTAAAAAGTCTATCTGTTCTACAGAGTGTGTCAAGTTGAACCTAAAAAATGAAGTGGTAGAGTGTAAATAATCAAGAAAATCATGTAGCAAATCTACACTACCCTGCTAAAACATAAAAACATCATCCACGAAACGTGCATAAGCTCCTATGTACTTGGTCCAAAACTCATTGTTAAAAATAGCCTCACTTTCCCAGTGATATAGGACCAAATTAGCATAGGTATTGGCACAGGGGGTGCCCATGGCTACCCCCTGTGCCTGCCTATAAGCCTGTTGTCCACCAATAAAAACATTGTTTTCCAATACCAAGGACAGGAGGGTACAGATCAAAGAGGTCCTATGATGATCCACACCCATATTTTGTAAGACCTGTTCTACTGCTTTGATTCCATAGGAGTTCCCTATCACAGTGAAAAGACTCTGTACATCCATGGTGACCATTACAGTGTTGGCATGTATGCCCTTCATTTCAAAAGCCCTTACCATATGTAGAAAACTTTTTGTATCCTTCAGAATACTATGTATTCTATCAACATATGGTCTTAAGGTATGCTCCAACCATATGGAAATATTCTCAGTGACCCACCCCCGACCTGATACTATAGGTCTAAGGGGTGGGTCAACCAAAGATTTATGTATCTTTGGTAGAGCTTTAAAAATAAGAGTAGTGGGTTTATTGATCAACAAAAACTTTAACAAGTCATCATCAATCTGCATTTCAAAATTCAGTTTCCTCAAAGCAGTATGCACTTCTTCTACCATCCTATGAATGGTAGTAGGATTAATAGGAATGTATGTGTTATTGTCTGCCAACAAATCTTTAACTTTGGAGTGATAATACATGCTATCCAAAATAACCACTGCCCCTCCTTTGTCGGCCATCTTAATAACAAAACCACTGTAACAGCACTATGAGGAAATAAAGCTGCAGTTGAAGGTTCGAATATTTAATGATGCAACAAATAAAACATTAACGCTTGAGAAACTCAACAGTACGTTTTCGTTTCCACCTCACTTCATCAGACAACAAAAGAAAAAAGCACAGGCACTTGTTCTTAAGTATTGCCTTCACTAATTAACAATTATTCAATAGATAAAAATTAACTCCTTCAAGCCTATACTCAATATAAAGCAATTGGTTAAAAGTTGACAGTTGGTTAAGCTTATTATAACTCATTACTTACAAACTAACATCATAAATCAAACAATACAAGTTATACAACATGTTTTTTAGTATTAGTAAGTGTAGGAATGAAGGTTGTTGTATAACTTGTATTGTTTGATTTATGATGTTAGTTTGTAAGTAATGAGTTATAATAAGCTTAACCAACTGTCAACTTTTAACCAATTGATTTATATTGAGTATAGGCTTGAAGGAGTTAATTTTTATCTATTGAATAATTGTTAATTAGTGAAGGCAATACTTAAGAACAAGTGCCTGTGCTTTTTTCTTTTGTTGTCTGATGAAGTGAGGTGGAAACGAAAACGTACTGTTGAGTTTCTCAAGCGTTAATGTTTTATTTGTTGCATCATTAAATATTCGAACCTTCAACTGCAGCTTTATTTCCTCATAGTGCTGTTACAGTGGTTTTGGTTTTTTCTGGCACTATATTCCATTTGTTTGGAGTCCATCTTAATAACAATATCATTGTTATTGGATAGCCCATGTAAGGCCGCCTGCTGCTGTTTAGTAAGATTAAAAAACTTACTCTGTACATTGTTATTAAAATAACATGTCAAATCTTTCACAACTGTTAATAAACAGCGTCATAGCAGGACTAAATGGTGGTATATAAGTGCTGGGCTGTCTTAGGGTGGTTCCCATATGCATGTTAACATTACCATCATTTGAATTACCATTAAAAACGCATTTTAACGCCAAATTCCTGCAAAACATCATAATGTCCAAAACAACATCATTAAAAGAACTAGCCCTCCCGGGCACAAAGGTCAAACCTTTGTTGAGAACACTCAACTCATCCTCATTCAGTACATAAGAGGATAAATTACGAACCATACCAGAAAAATAATAACCATTAGTCACTCCTGGATCCTCCTCTTCTTGTTGGGGTCTCTCCCCTCGCTCAAGGATCTCTTCCATGCCCCTCGTTTCTTTACGGGAGCTGGAAGTCTTTCGAAAAAATGCTGGGAGCCCTGGGTTGTCTTCGGCCATGCCCCTAGTACATTCTCCCCTGAGGACCCCCTCAGGCTACCATCTACCGCTCGCAGCGAGACATCCTCAGCTGTCATGGCTGTCGATACTTCAGAGCATGCCGTGGAAGGCTTCCCCAGCATATGATCCCTAGAATCGACCGATTGCAGGGGTGAATGGTTCACAATGTTGAGAGTGGGTTGACCTACTTCCGAAGAAACCACAGATAACAAACTGGTATCTTGCGGGATATCACCTGCTTTATCTACAATGCTTTTCGCTCTCCTTTCACCTCCTCGCACCCCCTGTGCCAATACCTATGCTAATTTGGTTCTATATCACTGGGAAAGTGAGGCTATTTTTAACAATGAGTTTTGGGCCAAGTACATAGGAGCTTATGCACGTTTCGTGGATGATGTTTTTATGTTTTGGCAGGGTAGTGTAGATTTGCTACATGATTTTCTTGATTATTTACACTCTACCACTTCATTTTTTAGGTTCACGTTGACACACTCTGTAGAACAGATAGACTTTTTAGATACTAGGGTTAGATATGACCAGTTAGGTTATTCTTCAAGTCTATATAGAAAAGAATGTTGGACCAATCATTTGCTGTCATGTGACAGCATGCACCCACGGCCCATGTTTTCCAACATAGTACAGGGTCAATTGTGCAGGACATCCAGACTGTGCCTAGAAGATGAATCATTTCTTACAGAAGTGGAGAATCTAGAAAATAATTTCATCACTAGGGGCTATGATGATCACATGGTGAAGACCCAGATTCATCATAGTATATTGGGAAGGGCTCATAGGTTCAAACCATGGTTGAGACACGATAAGGAGCAAGGGTCTCTTTTGAGTACGTGTTCTAAACCAAATAGGGCTAGAATGTATTTTACTTATAGTAGCAACATTACAGACATCCAAGCGATTATTAGGAATAATTGGAACATCTTAAGGAGTGATGTCAAGTTGACTGATTTAGTTGGACCAACCCCTTTCTTTGGGTACAGACGTAACACCAATCTGAAGGACTTGTTATGTAGAGAGAGGGTTACATGTGGCAGCAAACCCCTAATAACTAAAACAGGAACCCTACCATGTGGTTTCTGCAAGGCCTGCAAGAACATACATAAGTATTCCACCTTTGTGCATCCATCCACTGGACGTGTATATCATTTTCAAGCTAGGGCTACCTGTAGGACCACGCACGTTGTCTATTTAGCTGTATGTGAGCAATGCCCAGCCTACTATGTAGGCATGACCACCAAAATGCTGAAGGTTAGAATACTACAGCATTTGTCTTGTATCAGAAACAAGGTAGAGCAAAATGCATTATATAGGCATGTGGAGAAGTATCCCACACATACTTTTTTGTTTAAAGCCATTACCAATGTAAGGTTGGGTATGAGAGGAGGTGATATCAATCTACTTACAGAGACTTTAGAGTCCAAATGGATTGTTACACTTACTTCACATAGGTATCCGGGTTTAAACGAGAATATACCTTTAAAGCCAGCTTTACAAAAAAGGCGGGTTGTTTATTAAGATTTTATTGGCTGCAACTGTTTTTAAAAAGAAAGCATTAGAGTGTTTTAATTGTCTGATGAAGGGTTTCTGAACCCGAAAGCGCTTACACTGTTGGATTCATCTCTATAAATCTTTGTTATTTCATGTAGCGGTGTTTTGCCAGTCTTTTTTCTGCATTTTGTCTTCTCTCTTTTTGGACTGGTGAACTTTGGCTATAGCACGGAACATTGTGTCTTTTTTGGTTGTTATATTGCAGTGTGTTCCATTGTGCGTAGCAAGCTATGGAGAATGTTGAGCAAGGAGGGTCCATTTTGGAGCAAGCATTGGCTGAACATATACTTCCGACTATGAAGAACCCATTGTTGGACTTAGGCTTTCAGGTTCATAGGAATGAGCCTGGGGCCGTTTGTGTACCTGTTGTTACAGATAAGAGGTTTGATGATTTGCTGATGGACCTTAATTTTAAGGCTGTGAGATTGCAGAGACTGAAATGGCAAAGTTTTCATTTTGAGGCTTGCCAACACTATGGCATTGTACCTCGAGGCATGCGCATTTTGTGCATGCCGACTCAGGGGGATCGCTACCCTGAGTTACTTGCACAGTGGCAGGCAATCAATATTGCAACAAGTTTCAAATATATGGACTTGTTAAACAATTTCTTTGCTCCAGAATTGTCTGAGCTACAGAAGGAGGTTGATACATTGTATGCAAAGCTTAAGGCCGACTTTAAAGGTGTGGTTTTTACTACAAAATTAAATGATTTACAACGATCTTTATTTGACAGCAATGAGAGACTACGGAGTCAGAAGACCAATAAGTTGAAACGAGATTTTGAAGACTTTTCTGCAGGCAATATCTTTGTCTGGCCGAGACACCATGGGGCTTTGTCCAATGCTCCAGGGAACCAATTGCGTGACACGTCAGCACGTCAGCCCGGGGAGAATCAGTTGCGAGGAGGTGAAAGGAGAGAGAAAAGTGTTGTAGATAAAGCGGGTGATGTCCCGCAAGATACCAGTTTGTTATCTGTGGTTCCTTCGGAAGTAGGTCAACCCACTCTCAACATTGTGAACCATTCACCCCTGCAATCGGTCGATTCTAGGGATCATATGCTGGGGAAGCCTTCCATGGCATGCTCTGAAGTATCGACAGCCATGACAGCTGAGGATGTCTCGCTGCGAGTGGTAGATGGTAGCCTGAGGGAGTCCTCAGGGGAGAATGTACTAGGGGCACGGCCGAAGACAACCCAGGGCTCCCAGCGTTTTTTTGAAAGACTTCCAGCTCCCATAAAGAAACGAGGGGCATGGAAGAGATCCTTGAGCGAGGGGAGAGACCCCAACAAGAAGAGGAGGATCCAGGAGTGACTAATGGTTATTATTTTTCTGGTATGGTTCGTAATTTATCCTCTTATGTACTGAATGAGGATGAGTTGAGTGTTCTCAACAAAGGTTTGACCTTTGTGCCCGGGAGGGCTAGTTCTTTTAATGATGTTGTTTTGGACATTATGATGTTTTGCAGGAATTTGGCGTTAAAATGCGTTTTTAATGGTAATTCAAATGATGGTAATGTTAACATGCATATGGGAACCACCCTAAGACAGCCCAGCACTTATATACCACCATTTAGTCCTGCTATGACGCTGTTTATTAACAGTTGTGAAAGAGATTTGACATGTTATTTTAATAACAATGTACAGAGTAAGTTTTTTAATCTTACTAAACAGCAGCAGGCGGCCTTACATGGGCTATCTAATAACAATGATATTGTTATTAAGATGGCCGACAAAGGAGGGGCAGTGGTTATTTTGGACAGCATGTATTATCACTCCAAAGTTAAAGATTTGTTGGCAGACAATAACACATACATTCCTATTAATCCTACTACCATTCATAGGATGGTAGAAGAAGTGCATACTGCTTTGAGGAAACTGAATTTTGAAATGCAGATTGATGATGACTTGTTAAAGTTTTTGTTGATCAATAAACTCACTACTCCTATTTTTAAAGCTCTACCAAAGATACATAAATCTTTGGTTGACCCACCCCTTAGACCTACAGTATCAGGTCGGGGTGGGTCACTGAGAATATTTCCATATGGTTGGAGCATACCTTAAGACCATATGTTGATAGAATACATAGTATTCTGAAGGATACAAAAAGTTTTCTACATATGGTAAGGGCTTTTGAATTGAAGGGCATACATGCCAACACTGTAATGGTCATCATGGACGTACAGAGTCTTTTCACTGTGATAGGGAACTCCTATGGAATCAAAGCAGTAGAACAGGTCTTACAAAATATGGGTGTGGATCATCATAGGACCTCTTTGATCTGTACCCTCCTGTCCTTGGTATTGGAAAACAATGTTTTTATTGGTGGACAACAGGCTTATAGGCAGGCACAGGGGGTAGCCATGGGCACCCCCTGTGCCAATACCTATGCTAATTTGGTCCTATATCACTGGGAAAGTGAGGCTATTTTTAACAATGAGTTTTGGGCCAAGTACATAGGAGCTTATGCACGTTTCGTGGATGATGTTTTTATGTTTTGGCAGGGTAGTGTAGATTTGCTACATGATTTTCTGGATTATTTACACTCTACCACTTCATTTTTTAGGTTCACCTTGACACACTCTGTAGAACAGATAGACTTTTTAGATACTAGGGTTAGATATGACCAGTTAGGTTATTCTTCTAGTCTATATAGAAAAGAATGTTGGACCAATCATTTGCTGTCATTTGACAGCATGCACCCACGGCCCATGTTTTCCAACATAGTACAGGGTCAATTGTGCAGGACATCCAGACTGTGCCTAGAAGATGAATCATTTCTTACAGAAGTGGAGAATCTAGAAAATAATTTCATCACTAGGGGCTATGATGATCACATGGTGAAGACCCAGATTCGTCATAGTATATTGGGAAGGGCTCATAGGTTCAAACCATGGTTGAGACATGATAAGGAGCAAGGGTCTCTTTTGAGTACGCGTTCTAAACCAAATAGGGCTAGAATGTATTTTACTTATAGTAGCAACATTACAGACATCCAAGCGATTATTAGGAATAATTGGAACATCTTAAGGAGTGATGTCAAGTTGACTGATTTAGTTGGACCAACCCCTTTCTTTGGGTACAGACGTAACACCAATCTGAAGGACTTGTTATGTAGAGAAAGGGTTACATGTGGCAGCAAACCCCTAATAACTAAAACAGGAACCCTACCATGTGGTTTCTGCAAGGCCTGCAAGAACATACATAAGGATTCCACCTTTGTGCATCCATCCACTGGACGTGTATATCATTTTCAAGCTAGGGCTACCTGTAGGACCACGCACGTTGTCTATTTAGCTGTATGTGAGCAATGCCCAGCCTACTATGTATGCATGACCACCAAAATGCTGAAGGTTAGAATACTACAGCATTTGTTTTGTATCAGAAACAAGGTAGAGCAAAATGCATTATATAGGCATGTGGAGAAGTATCCCACACATACTTTTTTGTTTAAGGCCATTACCAATGTAAGGTTGGGTATGAGAGGAGGTGATATCAATCTACTTACAGAGACTTTAGAGTCCAAATGGATTGTTACACTTACTTCACATAGGTATCCGGGTTTAAACGAGAATATACCATTAAAGCCAGATTTACAAAAAAGGCGGGTTGTTTATTAAGATTTTATTGGCTGCAACTGTTTTTAAAAAGAAAGCATTAGAGTGTTTTAATTGTCTGATGAAGGGTT